>NC_134355.1:213802421-213942178 GCF_048569485.1 Anomaloglossus baeobatrachus | reverse complement strand
TGCGCACATACTTACTGTGAAAAGCCACACTTTTGGTGCTCGAACCGTTCACGAACGTAACTCGAACTGCCGAACTTTTAGCAAATCGTTAGAGTTCGTCGAACGACTCGAACACCCCCCAAAACCACTCGAACATGAAATTGGCGAACCTCGAACATCGCTCATCTCTATTGAGGATCTCTGAATGATCCAATGTTGTCCTAAATCACTGATGATGATAAATATAAGCCACCTGTGTGGAATCAAGTCTCTGTCTGAATACACCTGCTCTGTGATAGTCTCAGTGTTCTGTTTAAAGCGCAGAAAGCATCATGAAGACCAGGAACACAACAGGCAGGTCCGTGATACTAGAAAAAACCAAGGAGAAAAATTGTATGAAAAATACCCTGAATATAAATAAATAAATTGCAAGTGCTTAATAACAGGGTACTTAGTGTATACATTTTTGCAAAAAGGTAAAAAGCTGTCTCACCTCGTCACGGTGTACCCATCTGAGACAGTCCCTAACCTACTGAAGTTAAAAACATTATCAATACCTGACTTGTGTCATGTCAGAACTCCAATATGGATGGTGGCAAGTGGTTAGCTGTGTCCCAGATAAAATACACAGCAAAGTGAGACGCAATCAGCTGTTCAGTCTCAGTACTAGGAGGGCTGCGCCCCCAACTTGCAACCAAGCAAGAAAACATACAAAAAACACAAAAACCTGAGCTGAAACAATGTTCAGTAAACATGCAACATTAAGCATGTGAATTGCAGCCTTAAGACTAGAAAAAACCAAGGAGAAAAATTGTATGAAAAATACCCTGAATATAAATAAATAAATTGCAAGTGCTTAATAACAGGGTACTTAGTGTATACATTTTTGCAAAAAGGTAAAAAGCTGTCTCACCTCGTCACGGTGTACCCATCTGAGACAGTCCCTAACCTACTGAAGTTAAAAACATTATCAATACCTGACTTGTGTCATGTCAGAACTCCAATATGGATGGTGGCAAGTGGTTAGCTGTGTCCCAGATAAAATACACAGCAAAGTGAGACGCAATCAGCTGTTCAGTCTCAGTACTAGGAGGGCTGCGCCCCCAACTTGCAACCAAGCAAGAAAACATACAAAAAACACAAAAACCTGAGCTGAAACAATGTTCAGTAAACATGCAACATTAAGCATGTGAATTGCAGCCTTAAGACTAGAAAAAACCAAGGAGAAAAATTGTATGAAAAATACCCTGAATATAAATAAATAAATTGCAAGTGCTTAATAACAGGGTACTTAGTGTATACATTTTTGCAAAAAGGTAAAAAGCTGTCTCACCTCGTCACGGTGTACCCATCTGAGACAGTCCCTAACCTACTGAAGTTAAAAACATTATCAATACCTGACTTGTGTCATGTCAGAACTCCAATATGGATGGTGGCAAGTGGTTAGCTGTGTCCCAGATAAAATACACAGCAAAGTGAGACGCAATCAGCTGTTCAGTCTCAGTACTAGGAGGGCTGCGCCCCCAACTTGCAACCAAGCAAGAAAACATACAAAAAACACAAAAACCTGAGCTGAAACAATGTTCAGTAAACATGCAACATTAAGCATGTGAATTGCAGCCTTAAGACTAGAAAAAACCAAGGAGAAAAATTGTATGAAAAATACCCTGAATATAAATAAATAAATTGCAAGTGCTTAATAACAGGGTACTTAGTGTATACATTTTTGCAAAAAGGTAAAAAGCTGTCTCACCTCGTCACGGTGTACCCATCTGAGACAGTCCCTAACCTACTGAAGTTAAAAACATTATCAATACCTGACTTGTGTCATGTCAGAACTCCAATATGGATGGTGGCAAGTGGTTAGCTGTGTCCCAGATAAAATACACAGCAAAGTGAGACGCAATCAGCTGTTCAGTCTCAGTACTAGGAGGGCTGCGCCCCCAACTTGCAACCAAGCAAGAACACATACAAAAAACACAAAAACCTGAGCTGAAACAATGTTCAGTAAACATGCAACATTAAGCATGTGAATTGCAGCCTTAAGACTAGAAAAAACCAAGGAGAAAAATTGTATGAAAAATACCCTGAATATAAATAACTAAATTGCAAGTGCTTAATAACAGGGTACTTAGTGTATACATTTTTGCAAAAGGTAAAAAGCTGTCTCACCTCGTCACGGTGTACCCATCTGAGACAGTCCCTAACCTACTGAAGTTAAAAACATTATCAATACCTGACTTGTGTCATGTCAGAACTCCAATATGGATGGTGGCAAGTGGTTAGCTGTGTCCCAGATAAAATACACAGCAAAGTGAGACGCAATCAGCTGTTCAGTCTCAGTACTAGGAGGGCTGCGCCCCCAACTTGCAACCAAGCAAGAAAACATACAAAAAACACAAAAACCTGAGCTGAAACAATGTTCAGTAAACATGCAACATTAAGCATGTGAATTGCAGCCTTAAGACTAGAAAAAACCAAGGAGAAAAATTGTATGAAAAATACCCTGAATATAAATAAATAAATTGCAAGTGCTTAATAACAGGGTACTTAGTGTATACATTTTTGCAAAAAGGTAAAAAGCTGTCTCACCTCGTCACGGTGTACCCATCTGAGACAGTCCCTAACCTACTGAAGTTAAAAACATTATCAATACCTGACTTGTGTCATGTCAGAACTCCAATATGGATGGTGGCAAGTGGTTAGCTGTGTCCCAGATAAAATACACAGCAAAGTGAGACGCAATCAGCTGTTCAGTCTCAGTACTAGGAGGGCTGCGCCCCCAACTTGCAACCAAGCAAGAAAACATACAAAAAACACAAAAACCTGAGCTGAAAACAATGTTCAGTAAACATGCAACATTAAGCATGTGAATTGCAGCCTTAAGACTAGAAAAAACCAAGGAGAAAAATTGTATGAAAAATACCCTGATATAAATAAATAAATTGCAAGTGCTTAATAACAGGGTACTTAGTGTATACATTTTTGCAAAAAGGTAAAAAGCTGTCTCACCTCGTCACGGTGTACCCATCTGAGACAGTCCCTAACCTACTGAAGTTAAAAACATTATCAATACCTGACTTGTGTCATGTCAGAACTCCAATATGGATGGTGGCAAGTGGTTAGCTGTGTCCCAGATAAAATACACAGCAAAGTGAGACGCAATCAGCTGTTCAGTCTCAGTACTAGGAGGGCTGCGCCCCCAACTTGCAACCAAGCAAGAAAACATACAAAAAACACAAAAACCTGAGCTGAAACAATGTTCAGTAAACATGCAACATTAAGCATGTGAATTGCAGCCTTAAGACTAGAAAAAACCAAGGAGAAAAATTGTATGAAAAATACCCTGAATATAAATAAATAAATTGCAAGTGCTTAATAACAGGGTACTTAGTGTATACATTTTTGCAAAAAGGTAAAAAGCTGTCTCACCTCGTCACGGTGTACCCATCTGAGACAGTCCCTAACCTACTGAAGTTAAAAACATTATCAATACCTGACTTGTGTCATGTCAGAACTCCAATATGGATGGTGGCAAGTGGTTAGCTGTGTCCCAGATAAAATACACAGCAAAGTGAGACGCAATCAGCTGTTCAGTCTCAGTACTAGGAGGGCTGCGCCCCCAACTTGCAACCAAGCAAGAAAACATACAAAAAACACAAAAACCTGAGCTGAAACAATGTTCAGTAAACATGCAACATTAAGCATGTGAATTGCAGCCTTAAGACTAGAAAAAACCAAGGAGAAAAATTGTATGAAAAATACCCTGAATATAAATAAATAAATTGCAAGTGCTTAATAACAGGGTACTTAGTGTATACATTTTTGCAAAAAGGTAAAAAGCTGTCTCACCTCGTCACGGTGTACCCATCTGAGACAGTCCCTAACCTACTGAAGTTAAAACATTATCATACCTGACTTGTGTCATGTCAGAACTCCAATATGGATGGTGGCAAGTGGTTAGCTGTGTCCCAGATAAAATACACAGCAAAGTGAGACGCAATCAGCTGTTCAGTCTCAGTACTAGGAGGGCTGCGCCCCCAACTT
Organism: Anomaloglossus baeobatrachus; assembly: GCF_048569485.1. Taxonomy (NCBI): domain Eukaryota; kingdom Metazoa; phylum Chordata; class Amphibia; order Anura; family Aromobatidae; genus Anomaloglossus; species Anomaloglossus baeobatrachus. The sequence continues at coordinate 213,938,152 of NC_134355.1, read as the reverse complement.
GCAACCAAGCAAGAAAACATACAAAAAACACAAAAACCTGAGCTGAAACAATGTTCAGTAAACATGCAACATTAAGCATGTGAATTGCAGCCTTAAGACTAGAAAAAACCAAGGAGAAAAATTGTATGAAAAATACCCTGAATATAAATAAATAAATTGCAAGTGCTTAATAACAGGGTACTTAGTGTATACATTTTTGCAAAAAGGTAAAAAGCTGTCTCACCTCGTCACGGTGTACCCATCTGAGACAGTCCCTAACCTACTGAAGTTAAAAACATTATCAATACCTGACTTGTGTCATGTCAGAACTCCAATATGGATGGTGGCAAGTGGTTAGCTGTGTCCCAGATAAAATACACAGCAAAGTGAGACGCAATCAGCTGTTCAGTCTCAGTACTAGGAGGGCTGCGCCCCCAACTTGCAACCAAGCAAGAAAACATACAAAAAACACAAAAACCTGAGCTGAAACAATGTTCAGTAAACATGCAACATTAAGCATGTGAATTGCAGCCTTAAGACTAGAAAAGACCAAGGAGAAAAATTGTATGAAAAATACCCTGAATATAAATAAATAAATTGCAATTGCTTAATAACAGGGTACTTAGTGTATACATTTTTGCAAAAAGGTAATGTATGTTTTCTTGCTTGGTTGCAAGTTGGGGGCGCAGCCCTCCTAGTACTGAGACTGAACAGCTGATTGCGTCTCACTTTGCTGTGTATTTTATCTGGGACACAGCTAACCACTTGCCACCATCCATATTGGAGTTCTGACATGACACAAGTCAGGTATTGATAATGTTTTTAACTTCAGTAGGTTAGGGACTGTCTCAGATGGGTACACCGTGACGAGGTGAGACAGCTTTTTACCTTTTTGCAAAAATGTATACACTAAGTACCCTGTTATTAAGCACTTGCAATTTATTTATTTATATTCAGGGTATTTTTCATACAATTTTTCTCCTTGGTTTTTTCTAGTCTTAAGGCTGCAATTCACATGCTTAATGTTGCATGTTTACTGAACATTGTTTCAGCTCAGGTTTTTGTGTTTTTTGTATGTTTCTTGCTTGGTTGCAAGTTGGGGGCGCAGCCCTCCTAGTACTGAGACTGAACAGCTGATTGCGTCTCACTTTGCTGTGTATTTTATCTGGGACACAGCTAACCACTTGCCACCATCCATATTGGAGTTCTGACATGACACAAGTCAGGTATTGATAATGTTTTTAACTTCAGTAGGTTAGGGACTGTCTCAGATGGGTACACCGTGACGAGGTGAGACAGCTTTTTACCTTTTTGCAAAAATGTATACACTAAGTACCCTGTTATTAAGCACTTGCAATTTATTTATTTATATTCAGGGTATTTTTCATACAATTTTTCTCTCTTGGTTTTTTTCTAGTCTTAAGGCTGCAATTCACATGCTTAATGTTGCATGTTTACTGAACATTGTTTCAGCTCAGGTTTTTGTGTTTTTTGTATGTTTTTCTTGCTTGGTTGCAAGTTGGGGCGCAGCCCTCCTAGTACTGAGACTGAACAGCTGATTGCGTCTCACTTTGCTGTTGTATTTTATCTGGGACACAGCTAACCACTTGCCACCATCCATATTGGAGTTCTGACATGACACAAGTCAGGTATTGATAATGTTTTTAACTTCAGTAGGTTAGGGACTGTCTCAGATGGGTACACCGTGACGAGGTGAGACAGCTTTTTACCTTTTTGCAAAAATGTATACACTAAGTACCCTGTTATTAAGCACTTGCAATTTATTTATTTATATTCAGGGTATTTTTCATACAATTTTTCTCCTTGGTTTTTTCTAGTCTTAAGGCTGCAATTCACATGCTTAATGTTGCATGTTTACTGAACATTGTTTCAGCTCAGGTTTTTGTGTTTTTTGTATGTTTTCTTGCTTGGTTGCAAGTTGGGGGCGCAGCCCTCCTAGTACTGAGACTGAACAGCTGATTGCGTCTCACTTTGCTGTGTATTTTATCTGGGACACAGCTAACCACTTGCCACCATCCATATTGGAGTTCTGACATGACACAAGTCAGGTATTGATAATGTTTTTAACTTCAGTAGGTTAGGGACTGTCTCAGATGGGTACACCGTGACGAGGTGAGACAGCTTTTTACCTTTTTGCAAAAATGTATACACTAAGTACCCTGTTATTAAGCACTTGCAATTTATTTATTTATATTCAGGGTATTTTCATACAATTTTTCTCCTTGGTTTTTTCTAGTCTTAAGGCTGCAATTCACATGCTTAATGTTGCATGTTTACTGAACATTGTTTCAGCTCAGGTTTTTGTGTTTTTAGGTCCGTGATACTTTGTGGAGAAGTTTAAAGATGGATTTGGTTACAAAAAGATTTCCAAAACTTTAAAATCCCAAAGAGCACTGTGCAAGCGATCATATTGAAATGGAAGGAGTATCATACAACTGCAAATCTACAAGACCCGGACATCCATCCAAACTTTCATCTCAAAGAAAGAGAAGACTGATCAGAGATGCAGCCAAGAGGCCCATGATCACTTTGGATGAACTGCAGAGATCTACAGCTGAGGTGGGAGAGTCTGTCCATAGGACAACAATCAGTCGTACACTGCACAAATCTGGCCTTTATGGAAGAGTGGCAAGGAGAAAGCCATTTCTCAAAGATATCTATAAAAAGTGTTGTTTAAAGTTTGCCACAAGCCACCTGGGAGACAAACCAAACATGTGGAAGAAGGTGCTCTGGTCAGATGAAACCAAATCGAACTTTTTGGGCACAATGCCAAACGATATGTTAGTGTAAAAGGAACACAGCTCATCATCCTAAACACACCATCCCCACTGTTAAACATGGTGGTGGCAGCATCATGGTTTGGGCTTGCATTTCTTCAGCAGGGGACAGGGAAGATGGTTTAAAATTGATGGGAAGATGGATGGAGCCAAATACAGGACCATTCTTGAAGAAAACATGTTGGAGTCTGCAAAAGACCTGAGACTGGGATGGAGATTTATCTACCAACAAGACAATGATCCCAAACATGAAGCACAATCTACAATGGAATGGTTCACAAATAAACATATCCAGGTGTTAGAATGGCCAAGTCAAAGTCCAGGCCTGAATTCAATCGACAATCTGTGGAAAGAGCTGAATCTGCTGTTTACAAACGCTATAAATCCAACCTCACTTAGCTCGAGCTATTTGCAAAAGAAGAATGGGCAAGAATTTCAGTCTCTGGATGTGCAAAACTGATACACATACCCCAAGCGACTTGCAGCTGTAATCGCAGAAAAAGGTGGCGCTACAAAGTTTTAACTTAAGGGGGCCGAATAATATTGCACGACCCACTTTTCAGTTTTTTATTTTTTTAAAAATTTTTTGTTCTACTTCACAATTGTCTCCCACTTGTTGTTGATTATTCACTCAAAAATTAAATTTCTTTATCTTTATGTTTGAAGCCTGAAATGTGGGAAAAGTTTGAAACATTCATGGGGGCCAAATACTTTCGCAAGGCACTGTATATATTATTTGGTTAAAACAGGTGGACAGTAACCTGACACGGTAGCAAGCACTGTTTTTTTTTTTTCATTTGTTCTACCAGGCCGCTACCAGTAATGATAGGAGAATTACCGCCCTCATGTTTACATTTATATTGTCCGCTATATTAATGCCCGCTAAAGCTGCTCTATTAGCCATACACATTTCCTCTTGTGTAATACACTGCCCAGATTCATCAGTGGCTAAGGTAGTTTCTTATTTGTATACAATATTATAGATAATTTTCATGATAATACGCTGGCACGATGGCGAGCAGCCTGTTGCGGCTCCCAAGGTCTTCCTTTTTGATCTCTACTATCTGTCCACCTGGACCTGGCGTACTTGCTTGATCCAATCAGGAGATAGTCTTCTTTGATGTGCTTCAGTGACATGGTGCTGCTACAATGGGATGCCATGATCGGCTCCCTTTATGCTGTACTGTGAACAAATTGGTGGAAACTAACGTGGAAAGCCAATCAGGCTATTAATATCCCACGTATGTTGATTGTATATTACCAATGACAATAATTACATTTAAGGCTGTTATAGATATAATATAGCGATAATGTACTGTAACTGTTGCAATTGTGGCACCCCAGGGTTCAGTTGCCACAAATATACCTGTACCTGGGCAGGGAAGGATCTCCACATCAGGTAATCCCACATACAACATTTCCACTCCAACCCTGGAGGGGGAGCTCTACAAGTCGAGTTCAGGTGAGGTCCCCTTTAAATTGAGGTTTGGAGGCGGAGTCAGAGAGACAGTTGACAGTTGGAGAAAACGAGACTGTGCGAGCAGAGAGTGGGGAAGACATCAAAATGGAGAGGGCAGTGCTTAGCCCGCACAAGTAACACCACCGCTGCTCTGTATGGGGAACCCGGGAGTGATGGTATGGAGCAGCCAGTTGTTGATGTGCCCCTCCGTGCTCCCGGGGCCCGGTGATGGGATTGGGATGGTGGACAGGCGGGTATGGGGCCTGTGGAGGTGCAGCGCTGTGCCGCACGGCACGGAGGTACTCACTCAGCCAGTAAACACGACATAGTTCTCGGTATACAAACGGCTGGTTGGACGGGTCCCTCGGACGGTTACGGTGCTGCGGTTCCCTGCAGTTAGCGGTGACGGTCTCTTCCCTGCACCTATGTAAAGTCTCTTTGGTAGCGATGGGTCCCCACCGGTTACCCGCTCCCTGGCTTGGATATGTGCCGGAGGAGCCTCTCTCTTGCCCGCAGGCGCTGGCCCTGGGAAACTGGTGCCTTGGCGGTGGCGGTGTCTCCCCTTAATGGTCGGACTGTTGCCTTCAATCGGGACTTGGTTGTTAGGAGACAGAGGTCCCCTTCACTGACGGATTTGGCAAATTATGGCGACTCCTAGCCTTGCCGGGATCTGAAAGGCCCCTGCCCTGGTGCTGACTGTTCTTCGTATACTGCTCCGGTACCGCCGGGTCACCACCCGTCCGCGGTCCTTCCAGCAACCTAAAACAGTCCCCCTGCAGACTATCACCGCCGTCTGCTGACCTTGCTGTTACAGTCCGGGGCACACACCCGGACCAACTTCAGGCTTTACTACTCTCACTTTTCTGTCACTTCAGCTTTTCTCTTTAGCTCCACTACCACTTCACCTCCTTCTACTTCCTCTTACTTTTCTTAACTGCCTGGTTCCTCCCGCCTCCAGGGCTGTGAACTCCTCGGTGGGCGGAGCCAACCGCCTGGCCCACCCCCTGGTGTGGACATCAGCCCCTGGAGGAAGGCAACAAGGATTTTGGGTTAGCTAGGTGTACCTGCAGGGAATGTGGGGTGCATGTGATGTTGTGACCTGTGACCCCTGGCTTGCCCAGGGCGTCACAACAACATGCCGAAAATCCACCCTGTGACCAAAGCCTTGAATATCAAGAGGCTGAAGACCAGATCCACTGCAGAGGTGACTGGCACCTTTAATGTGTCTCAGTGTCAAGTACAAAGAATTAAAAAAAAGATTTGAAAGGCTGGAGATGTTTTTGACAAGCCCAGGTCCGGCAGACCCCGCAAGACCACTACTCAGGAGGAACGTTTGTTGGTTAGAAAATCCAAAGCCAGCCCCTTTTAAACTGCAGCAGAGTTCCAACAGGCCTGGTCACCTCAAGTCCCTGTGTCAACTAGAACAGTTTATAGGATTCTGTCTTAAAATGGCCTCCATGGTCAAATCAGTGCCCAGAGGCCATCACTAAACAAAGGGCAATTAAAAAACAGTGTGGCATTTGCCAAGTCCCACAGCCTGCTAAACAGATGGACGGTGGAAAAGTGGCAGAAAGTGGATTTCTCTGATGAATCTTCAGCTGAATTACACCACAGCCGCTGCAAATACTGCAGGAGACCTACTGGAGCCCGTATGGATCCAGAAAACAGATAAGTTTGGTGGTGGAAAGATCATGGTCTGGGGTTACATTCAGTATAGGGGTGTGCGAAGCATTTGCAAGGTGGAAGGCAATATCCATAGCCTAAAATATCAAGAAGTATTAGCTACCTCTTACATTCCAAATCATAAAAGGGGTCAAATTTTGCAGCAGGATGGTGATCCATCTCATACATCCATCTCTACAATAAAGTTCCTCCTGGCAAAGAAGATCAAGGTGCTCAAGAACTGGCCAGCCCCTCACCAGTCATGAACACCATTGAGCATGTTTGGGGTAGGATGAAAGCGGAAGCTTGGAAGACAAAACCAAAGAATCTAGATAAACTCTGGGAGGCATGTAAGACTGCATTCTTTGCTATTCCTGATTACGTCATCAATAAATTGTATGAATCATTATTGAACCGCATGGATGCAGTCCTTCAAGCTCATGGAAGTCACACAATATTAAATATGGCTCTAATAGCACCACAACTTCATTCACCAATGTTATGCAACATATTCTTTATATATATCTTTGTATTAGAAGTTAATTATTTGTTTAAATTTCACATTACTTTCTGTGGGCGACAATACTTTTTTCTTGCCAAAATCTGACCTTTCGGTGTTCATTAAATTATCAATATTTCAGCTTTGCAGCAACTTTATTTTCATAACCTAAACCAAATTTGGGAGGGTTTCAGCTTTCAAAAGAGTGATTTATGAAACCAATGGATAAATTTAAAGTAAGGTTATAAGCTTTTATTTACATAAGGCCTGTTTCCCACGTCAGTGATTCTGGTACGTTTGTGCTTTTTTTTTTTAAACGTACCAGAATCACTGACATACGCAGACCCATTATAATGAATGGGTCTGCTCACACGTCAGTGATGTTTCACTGACCATGTCTCCAAGCAGCGTTCACGCGTGTCCGTGATTGCCGCACGGAGACATGTCCTTTTTTTTCTGGCATCACTGATGTCCCACGGACCACGCAGTGGTGTGGTCCGTGAAACACGTGCCAGAAAAAAACGTGCTTTTAAAATAAAAAACATTTTTACTCACCCGGCTTCAGCGGCGCTCTCTGCAGCCTGTTCTCCCTGCTGCTTTTGAGCCGGCTCATTACTGTCGCGCATATTCAGGATGCACGACACAGCCGACCCGGAAGCAGCTGCTGCGGGGGTCAGCGCCGGCCGGATGCTGCACCGCGGGAGCAATCAGCACCAAGGACAGCGGGAGCGCGCACAGGTGAGTTGATTTCTAAGTGCAATCACGGGCCACGGAGAAAGGAGCCCGGATAGCACTTAGACAACCCACGTGTGCCGTAATTCACGACACACGGAGGGACATGTGCGTGTTTTACACGCCAGTGAAAAACGTCAGTGTTTTTCACTGACGTGTGAAACGGGCCTAACATGGATAAGCGACAGAACTTTTGTCAGGGACTGTAGAGACTACAAGGCTCTCTTAGAAAGTTTTTTTCCCTGCAAGTAGGGGTAAATAACCCTGACCTTATATGAAAATTAATTTGTCCTTCAGACCACCCCTCAAAGTTATGTCTTAAGCATGTGAAATACATGTTTGATAGTATTGAGATTGGTTAATGACTTGGCCCTTGCAGAATATTCCACCTCTGCGTTAAAAAAAAACAAAAACTCCTGGATTGCTTTCACAGTATATTTTGGGTCATTGTCAGTCTGTACTGTGAAGCACTGTCCAATCAATTTTGCTGCATTTGGTTGCATCTGAGCAGAAAGTATAGCCCTGTACACTTCAGAATTCATCCGGCTGCTTTTGTCTTCAGTTACATCATCAATAAACACTAGTGACCCAGTGCCATTGGAAGCTATACATGTCCATGGCTATCAATGCTTTACAGAGGATGTGGTGTACTTTGGATCATGAGCTGTTCCAAGCCTTCTCCATACTTTCTTCATTCCATCCATCCATTCTGGTACAGTTTAATTTTAGTTTCATCTGTCCAAAGAATGCTTTTCCAGAATTGGCCAGCTTGTTTAGATGTTTTTTTTGGCAAAGTCTAATTTGGCGTTTCTATTTTTAAGTCTGATTAATGGTTTGCACCTTCTGATGAACCCTCTGTATTTACTCTCATGAAGTCTTTTCTGTATGATAGACTTAGGTAATGCCACACCAAGTTCCTGGAGAGTATTTTTCATTTGGGTGAATGTTTTTCTTCAATTTGAAAGGATTCTATGATCATCCACCACAGTTGTCTTTTGCGGAACTCCAGGCCTTTCTAAATTCCCAAGCTCACCAGTGCGCTTTTTTTTTCTTCCCAGAATGTACCAAATGATTTATTTGGCCACTCCTAACATTTCTCTGGTGGATGATTTCTTTTTTTTTCTCAGCCTAAGGGCTCTTTTCCACATGCGATTTTCATGTGCGAGTGCGATCCAATAAAATATCGGATCGCACTCGCACCAGTGTTAATCAATGAGGCAGTGTCCTCTTTCCTTTTATTTCTCAACTTGAATCATGGTCTCGGAGCAATCGCAACATGCTGCGTTTTGCAGCGAGTCTCGGCTCACGCACCTCCATACAAGCCTATGGGAGCGTGTGAAACATCACACTGCACTCGCATGTTATGCGACTGCAGTGCGATATATACGCTGAGACAGACAGCAGAGGTGATGGGGAGAAAATGTTCCCTCTTCTCCGATGCTGTGATACAATTGCATCACAGTTGCATGACCCTCGGCTGATGCATGCAGCAGAGAATCGCGCATCGGAAGCGGTATGCATGTGGAAAAGAGCCCCAATGATGGTCTTTTTCTCTTCCATTGAGAGTTCGTTTGACCACATATTGTAGATTCACAGCAACAGCTTACAAATACTACACCTGGAGTCAGGGAAAGACCTTTAATCTGCTTAATTGATGGATTAATGAGGGAATAGCCCATGCAGCCCGTTAAAGAGCTTTTGAAATAATTGTCCAATTATTTTTGGTCTATTGAAACAGAGGCACCTACAGCTGTAATTTCTAAACTATTACTCCAATTAGGATATGAATACCCTCAAATTAAAGCGGAGTCTGAATTTTAAGCCCTTATTGATTAAATAAATGTATCAGGAATATGTTTTGGTAAACAGCTAACTTGCCAAAACTTGTGTCACTGTCCAAATATTTCTGGACCTAACTATGTATTTTCATGGTTAAAAACAATGAAGAAACCCCCATATCTGATCATACAGCCACTAGACGAGGTGGCAGAAAGTATACAGCCGACTAAACACATAATATCCCTTCAGAGCCTACTCTACCAGTTGTCTCGTCCAACCACCCAACGCACAAGCATTCTCAACCTAGCTAAGCACACATGGGTTATGTGTAGGGGAAAGTGATAACAAATGGACAGCCAATCCTGTCAAAATATTTTTTTCTGATGTTACGGTCTATATATATATGGCCATGTTTTCAATAAAATTAATCACCTCTCCCTTCACAGAGGATATGGGCTCTTGTTCAGATAATAAAGGGGGGGGGATTCAGTTGTGGCACCCACATCTATCAAACATTTGTACATTTGATGTAATGTCATGTATGGCTCTATCACCACTCTTAGCTGTTTTAGTAAATGCTTGCCCACCCCAGAAATAAGAATTATTCTTACTGTTAATTCGGTTTCTAGGAACCTTCCACAACAGCATAAGAGGTTGCCTCTCCACGTCCTAATTGGGACAGGAAGCACAAGAAAGGGTAAAAGGACCCTCCCACCTCCCATTAGCCAGTGTCTTACAAAAGAACCCATAAAACATGAGTAGCAGCTAACACATTCCAGGAATATCGAGGAATCGGGAGGGAATTAAGTGCTGTCGTGGAAGGTTCCTAGAAACCGAATTAACGGTAAGAATCATTCTTATTTCTCTAGTCACCTTCCACGACAACATAAGAGGAATACAAATGAATTGATACCTAGGGTGGGACTACAGCCTGCAGGACTTTCCTACCGAAAGCCAAATCCCTGCTGGAATCCAGGTCCAGGCGATAAGGCTTTGTGAAAGTATGTAGTGAAGAAAAGGAAGCAGCCTTGCAGATATACTCAGGAGAAGCCCCTGCCCATTCAGCCCGGGAGACAGGAGGTAGACCTGGTGGAATTTGCAGAAAACCCAGTCGGTGGTGACAGATGCTGGTTGAGATATGTTTCTTTAATGGCTTGTATGATCCAGTTGGCTATAGTGCTTTTAGCCACTTTCTTGCCCTTATTCCGTCCGAAGGGTTGGATGAATAGGTTGTGATCAATACGCCAAGGCACCATCAGGGCCATATCGTGTAACACACTTCTGCGAACATCCAGAGAATGGAATACTTCTTCCCCTGGAGTCCGAGGATACTGACAGAAGGAAGGAAGGAAGAACAATGGATTGAGAGCGATGGAAATATAAGTCAACCTTGGGAATAACTGAAGGTTTCAGCTGGAAGTCAATGCTTTCATCTCTGATGGTTAAGTATGGTTCCGAGATGGATAAGGCTTGAAGCTCCCAGACTCTCCGAGCCGAAGTAATTACAACAAGAAATGCAGCCTTGTGAGAGAGAGAGATCGTATACTACAGGATGACAAAGGTTCATAAGGAGACCGCGAAAGCCCAGTCAGGACCACATTGAGGTCCCAGGAGGGCATGAGGACTCTCTGCCGAGCACAAATTCTACTAGTGGACACCATAAATCGGTGGATCCAGTGGTGACTTGCCAGATCTGTATCGAAGATGGAACTGAGAGCCGAAACCTGCACTTTCAATGTGCTGGGCTTAAGGCCCAAGACCAATCCATTCTGAAGGAAGTCTAGAATTTGGGATATGTTAGGCTGGAGTGGTTCAGGAGGACGAGAACCACACCATGAGGAGAATCTCATCCAGATTTTATTGTAGATGTCATTAGTAACTGGTTTACGGTTCCTTTTGCAAGGTAGCCACAACTTTTTCAGAAAGGCCCTGGGCCATTAGCACCTGGGCTTCAGAAGCCAGGCAGCTAACTTGAGCTTTTGAGGAGCCGGGTGGAATAGCGGACCCCGAGATAGTAAGCTCGGGCCAGGGCTCAGGAGGATTGGGCCGTCGACTTTGAGAACCATGATCAAGTTGTACCAACTCCTCTTTAGCCATAGAGGAGCTACTAGGATAGTTCGGACTCCATCTTCCCTTATCTTTTGCAGGGTTCTTGCCAGAAGAGGGATAGGCGGAAAGGCGTAGGCGAGATGAAAGGACCAGGCGTGGCAGATGGCGTCCACCCCCACTGCGTCATCCCGCGGGTTCAGGGAGAAAGGGAGAAAAATGTTGTGACCTTTCGATTTCCATTTGACGCAAACAGGTCGATCTCTGCAGTACCGCACCTCGCCACTAGCGAGCAGAACACTGCTTGGTCCAGGCTCCACTCTCCTGGGTGAATGTCTTGGCGACTTAGGAAGTCCGCTTGAATATTCAAGGACCCTTTTAGGTGGACTGCGGAGAGGGACAGCAGGAATTTCTCTGCCCAGAGGAAAATCCAGGAGGACACGGACTTCCGGGCGCCGGATCTTGTACTGCCCTGATGGCGAAGATGCGCCACCGTGGTGACATTGTCAGAATAAATGAAAACGTGAGATCCCATGACGAGATCTTGAGCTGGCAGGAGGGCTTCCTCGACCGCCCTCAGTTCCCAGTAGGACCAGGAGCTGATGTAGCGACTCCAGACACCCTGAAGTGGGTTGTTGGCAACCATAGCCCCCACCCCTCTGGCTGGCATCTATCATTAGGGTAACAAGAGGCTTCTGTGTCCATGCAACCCCCATGAGCAGGTTGCTGGGATTCAACCACCAGAGCAGAGACGAGGTGACACTTCCTCACAAACAAAATCTTTTGTTCAGAGAAGCTGGTAGTCTGTCCCAATGTGATAGGATATGATACTGAAGACACCGAGAGTGAGCTTGAGCCCACATAACTGATGGAATGCAGGACGTCATGAATCCCAGAGCCGAGATAGCCGCTGGAAGGGTGGGAGATGTTTGCTGATGTAGAGCCGATATTTTGGAGAGAAGGGTCAACCTGTGATCCTCTGGGAGAAAGGATGCCTGCTTGTCGGAGTCTAACAGCACCCCAAGAAATTGTCGTGTGGAAGAGGGTTGCAGCTGAGACTTTTGGAGATTGGTGATCCAGCCTAAGAATTGAAGGATGCTCAAAAACTTCTCCACATGGCTCCGGAGGTTCTGAGCAATGAGAATGAAGTCATCCAAATATGGCACCAGACAGATGCCCTGAAGCCTTAGGAAGGCAACAACCTCTGCCATGATTTTCGAGAAAACCCTTGGGGCCAAGGAGAGTCGAAGGGGAGGACATTGAAGTGAAAGTGAAGGACTTCCCCGTTGTACAGAATCACAAATTTGAGGTACTTCCTGTGCTGAGGATAAATAGGCACATGGAAGTAAGCATCCTTCAAGTCGACCGTAGCCATCTGGTGGTGTAGCCATATCAATGGAATTACCGATTTTATTGACTCCACCTTGAAGCGACGGTACCGACCCTGATGGTTGAGACGCTTTAGATTGATTATAACACGGGCATCTCCAGATGGCTTTCTGACTAACAATAGGCGGGAGTCGTGGTCTACCCCCTTTTCTTGAATTGGAACCGGGGAAATGACTTTGGAATGTAGTAACCCCTGTAGCTTTAAGAACAGGAGATCCTGGGCGCCCAGTGAGGATAGGGCAGTGACTCTGCGGCCTGGGGGGGGACCTGAATTCTATTAGGAGACCCTCTGATACTGATATGACACTCAGAACCCACTGGCAGCTGGTGATAGAGCGCCCTTGGGGAAGAAAGTCCGCGAGACGCCCCCACCTGCCGGAACCAAATCACTGTCATGCTGCTAGTGCTGCTGCTGCTGGGAGGGGATGAGGATATTTTTCCCTCTACCCTTTGGGTAGCTCTACCGACCCGACTTCCCTCTGCCCTTGGGCTGGGAGGTCTGAGGCACAGAGGAACGAAAAAGACAGTTTTCTGGGAAGTTTCTGCTCTGGTAGAGCCTTCCGGTCGGATGCCTTATCAAAAATGTCATCCAACGCTGGGCCAAAAATCAAGTCCCCTTTAAAGGGGAGAGAGCAGAGTCTTATTTTGGAAGACTCCAAATTTTCAGCCTCAACGCCCGCTTGGCGGAATTGGACAACACCGAAGTCCTGGCCGCCAGGTGGACCGATTCTGCGGACGCATCCACCAGAAAACTGGTAGCCTTCCTGAGCAAAGGAAGAAAATGTAATAGATCCTCCTTAGAGGTATCCTGTGAAATATGCGATTCCAACTGGTCAAGCCATCTGAGGAGGGACCTGGAGACACAAGTGGAGGCAATATTTTCCTGAATGGTCAAAGAGGACGCTTCCCAAGATCTTTTCATGAGGCTCTCAATCTTGCAGGTCCATCTTGTCTTTAAGTTGGGAAGTATCCTCAAAGGGAAATGCTGTTTTTTTAGCTACACACGCTACCTGCACATCCCCTCTTGGGACATCCCAGTGCATCTCATTTTCCTCTAGGGGAAACCTGTCCTTGAGATCGCTCCGGAATTGTTTCTCAGGAAATTCCCATTCCTGAGAAATAACATTCAAGATGTTGGCATGGACTGGAAAGCAAACTTGTTTTGTTGATTTCAGGCCCGCAAACATTTCATCCTGGACAGAAGGAAGGACTTGTTCCTCTTCTAGACCCATAGTGCTCCGAACTGCTCCAATGAGATCTCCCAAAATCGTCAGAGGAGAACAGAAAAGACTGCCATACAGCCCGCTCATAAGGTAAAGTCTCATCAGAAGCTGAATTGAGGTCCTCCTCATTGTCAGACAGGGCTTTTAGCAGCTTTCACTTTTTGGGGGAGGAAGGACCGGATGAAGGGAGGGAGGCTAGTATCTCCTGCTTCATCATGGACCTTACCTCATCTACTAGGGAAGGCTGTTCAGCCATAACAATCTGGCCTGTGCAACTCTGGCAAAGCTTTTTATCCCAGACCATAGGGAGCTTCTTTGCACAAACTGGGCATTTGTAAGTTTTCCCAGTCTTTTTAAGGGCAGCCTTGTCTTCCTACAAAACATAGGACAAGGGAGCCATCAGTAGCAGCCTGCAAACTAGGCATAAGGGACCCCCCCTCCTCCAGACTTACTGTGGCAGGGGGAACACTGGGTTCTGCAGATGCAGGGGAAGACAATGCAGCACAGTCACTTTACTGTGGTTCAGATGCCTTCAGGGCAGCTTTTATGTGAAAAAGCTGACCTCCAGTGTCAGAATTTTTTCCCCGCCTCCTGCACCGGACCCAGGACAGGCTGTCGCAAGCTTTGGCGATTCCAGCACTCTGTCCCCAGATACCGCCCAGAAGCGCCGCATCCGACGGGGTGCGAGACCCAGAAGTTCCATCCCCGGCGAACACTTCCGGGCCGCAGGACAGCGCACGCACAGGAGGCAGCTGGTGGGCTCATGGAGGTCACTGGCCGGGGAGCTCACAGCCCACATCACCCCAAAGGGGGTCCGCAAGGCTGGAGCAATGGTCCCCTACCAAAGGGTGAGCGGAACAGCAGGAGGAGGAGCAGAGCCCGACTAACACTGCCCGGTTATCAAAAAGGTAAACTGTAGCTCGCTGGTCACCACAGCATAAGAAAAAACCTCTCCATGCCCCATGAGGACGGGAAAAACACTGGCTAATGGGAGGTGGGAGGGTCCTTTTAACCTCTCTTGTGCTTCCTGTCCCAACTAGGATGTGAAGAGGCAACCTCCTCTGCTGTCGTGGAAGGTGACTAGAGAAAAAAAATTATGGAGAATCTTTCCTCATAACTCTGAGTTGTATGGTTCCTCTGTTAAACATCCAGGATATTTATAATTATATTGACCATTCATTTTGTCAATCCAAGTTGCCCATTGACAGTTGGACACTACCAGGGCGATAACAGAGGAACAGCACAATGCAGATGTTTATTTGATGTGGAATGTAAATATTTATTGCAACAGACTTATCAGAGGCTAAATGAATATGGTGTATATTTGATGCAGATTAATTCTTTGCAAAGTTCACAATACATTCTGCACAATGTGAAGGGTGAAATATCTGCGAGTGAACTCTCAGCTAGGATTACTTACATGGGGTATGTTATTATCAATATTGTTTAAGGAAGATAATCTTCTGGACAAAAAGAAAGAGGATCCAGCTTCTGATATTGCTCATTAAAAATTATTTGATGGTTTTATTCCAATAAAATCTAAAAAAGCTGGACATACATCAAAATAGTGGATTGAAGCCAGGAGAGTAAGGGAAACGGCAACGCATTTTGAATGGACTCTGCGTTCTTTGTCAAGCCAGTAAGGCTTGCCATTTCCCTTATTTTCCTAGCTTCAATCCACTATTTTGATGTATATCCACCTTTCTTTTTTGGATTTTAAATTTAATAAAAAGAGCAAAGAATTTTTAAAGAGATATCGGAAGCTGGATCCCCTTTCTTTTTGCCTTGGATTACCTACGATTCAGAACTCTTGATCTGTGAATGCAGGCTGTTTCCCACTGCTGAGCTGGATTAACTCTACCATGTATTGGATAATTTTCTGGCTCAGTTTATGTGCCATTTACCAGAGGCATTTTGTGTGTCGTTTTGGTGGCAGTTTTCATCTTAATGGAAGTTGATCTCAAATGTAGGCAATAGAGATGGGAGAATCGTTTTGCATATCTCCGAGCCATCGGCCAAATCAGTAATCTGTCACCACTGGACGGAATGCCTGCGACTCTCCTTAGCTCTTGACATTCCCGGGTCCTCTTTTGATTGGCTGCCTTGGCATCATGTTGTGTTTTGTCATGCTACAATGATGTTGCACCAGCATGGCTAATTATAAGAACATGGAAATGCCAGGATGTAAGAGATTCTCAGGCCTTCACTTTTTTGTCCAGTGACCACAGATTACTGACCTACCCGATGGACCAAAATTCTGCAAAACACTTCTCCCATCTCTAGTGTACAAGTATGAAGTAGATACTCAAGCCTTCTTCACAGATTGGTTGGTACAGATTTTATAGTAAAAAAGCCAGAAGTTAACCCTAAAGAGAGGTCAAGCATAACTAAAAGAATTCTCTTTTTTTTATCTTTTCACACTTTTAAAAAAAAAATTCAGCCCAAAAAGAAATTGTATTGTCCGAACTCGTCGTTCTTGGGGTTTTATGTGGTAAATACAGCTTTGTATCCCCAGGTTTGTCATAACCTTATTTTGTTGCATTCCTGTACCTGTTATGTTAGAAAACGCAACTTGATCTCCATAGAGACATGTGCAGAGCAGTGGGCGATGTGTGCGTATTGTTCTGACCTGGCTGTTTCTCTGAGCATTCTTCTGGAGTAATATTCTTGTTGACATTGGACTATTTACTCTTTGCTTGTATAAACTACCTGACCTCCTCGATTTTGACCGATCTAACCCTGACCCTGTTTTTTGTTCTATTTGTGCCCTTGTTTATGAGTCTTTCATTTTCATTTCAAATGTATTAATCTTCCTTCAGCTAGCCCCACCATTCAGTAACTATTCTGCAGCCGTCAGGACCATACAGCAAAGACCAAGTCCCTGTATAGGTGTTTAAGGGTTAAAAGAAAAAAATTTTTTTAGAGCAACCCTAATGAAATCAGGCTCCAAGCATCATCCTGAGCAGAACTCTTGCCAAAAAGGAAGAAACACAAGTGACAACAAAAGCATATATTAAATTCTACATATTGTGCCAAATAAGTTCTCATCACCTTACACGTCTTACCCTACAGAATACTGAGGATTACACAGAACATCTTTTTATGTGGAAAAGTCAGTGTAATAATCCACCTTTATTTATAACACAGCAAATTGTGCAGGTTTGCTGTGTGACTCTGCTTCTAAAATTATTTGTCCATGTGGTTAATTCAAAGACAAGTTCAGCAATACTTTTACATGACCAGTCCATCTCTCCCTTACTGAAAAATCAGCATTTGAATTTGTAGAGCAATTTGTGGTCTGATGCCTCGGTCACTCCAATTCTATTCCCTGCCCAGCACCTCCTTCTGCTGCTTGATTGATAGTTCCTTTGCCTGAAGTCACATAATATATTCCAATTCTATTCCCTGCCCAGCACCTCCTCCTGCTGCTTGACTGACAATTCCTTTGCCTTAAGCTACATAATATAGAGGCTATCTGCCAAGCAGGAGGCAGCAGCAATGAGTGTAGAATAGAGCTGGGGTGATGAAGTCTTCAAATCTACAAAAGCTCTACACTCTCATTTACATTTCAATTCAAGTGCTTATTTTTCAGTAACAGACAACCCCTTTAAGATTAATAGATGCATCAATTTCTGTAGAAGTAGCTTACCCTAGTGTTGGATGTTTGCAGATTATCTTATAAATTTACCTTAATTGGGGTAAAGGGAACATATTTACATCCAGAAAAAAAGAAATGGCAACAGAGTTACAACCACTATACAGATGCTAGTAAATTCAGTACAGAATTTTGTATTTAGATTAATGGGGACCTGTCCGTTAAATATTGGAACACTAAACCACCTAAAATTGATATAAAAAAAGATCACTAACCCCTATGCCATCTAAAGCCACAATGAATAAAAGGTGCTACATATAATCCACCCCACACCAGTGATTTGGGGGATTGATCCACACTTCAGTAACCGAATAGTTTAAAAAATAAAGATAACTTATTAGAATATTTCTGTGCTCACAAGTAACTCCTGGTTTTGATTTCTCAATCATAATGAAAAGTGAGCATTTTGGGTATCCTAACAGAATGAGGAATGTAATCGCGAATTAAATTTCTCTATGTAAATATTTGATGTAGTAAATGTAAAAAGAAAGCTTTTAAATATGCACCCAAAAATTAGAAATCACCTTTTTAAAGAAGGGAATTTTGTTACTTACCGTAAATTCCTTTTCTTCTAGCTCTTATTGGGAGACCCAGACGATTGGGGTATAGCTACTGCCCTCCGGAGGCCACACAAAGCACTACACTAAAAAGTGCAAGGCCCCTCCCCTTCTGGCTATACCCCCCCGTGACATCACGGGTTCTCCAGTTTTAGTGCCAAAGCAAGAAGGGGGAAAGCCAATAACTGGTTTAAACAAATTAACTCCGATTAACATCGGAGAACTGAAAAACCGTTCAACATGAACAACATGTGTACCCGCAAACAACAAAAAAATCCCGAAGGACAACAGGGCGGGTGCTGGGTCTCCCAATAAGAGCTAGAAGAAAAGGAATTTACGGTAAGTAACAAAATTCCCTTCTTCTTCAGCGCTCTATTGGGAGACCCAGACGATTGGGACGTCCAAAAGCTGTCCCTGGGTGGGTAAAGAAATACCTCATGTTAGAGCTGCAAGACAGCCCTCCCCTACGGGGAGGCAACTGCCGCCTGCAGGACTCTTCTACCTAGGCTGGCGTCCGCCGAAGCATAGGTATGCACCTGAGAATGTTTGGTGAAAGTGTGCAGACTCGACCAGGTAGCTGCCTGGCACACCTGTTGAGCCGTAGCCTGGTGTCGTAATGCCCAGGACGCACCTACGGCTCTGGTAGAATGGGCCTTCAGCCCTGAAGGAACCGGAAGCCCCGCAGAACGGTAGTCTTCAAGAATTGGTTCTTTGATCCATCGAGCCATGGTGGCTTTAGAAACCTGCAACCCCTTGCGCGTACCAGCGACAAGGACAAAAAATGCATCAGAGCGGCGCATGGGCGCCGTGCGGGAAATGTAGATTCTGAGTGCTCTCCCCAGAACTAACAACTGTAAATCCTTTTCATACCGGAGAACCGGATGAGAACAAAAGGAAGGTAAGGATATATCCTGATTAAGAAGAAACGCGGATACAACCTTAGGGAGAAACTCCTGAATAGGGCGCAGCACCACCTTGTCCTGGTGGAATACTAGGAAGGGAGCCTTGAATGACAGAGCCGCCAGCTCAGACACTCGCCGAAGCGACGTGATCGCAACCAGAAAGGCCACTTTCTGTGACAGGCGCGAAAGGGAAACTTCCCTCAGAGGCTCGAAAGGCGGCTTCTGGAGAGCAACTAGTACCCTGTTCAGATCCCATGGATCTAACGGCCGCTTGTACGGGGGCACAATATGACAAACCCCCTGTAGTAACGTGCGCACCTTAGGAAGACGTGCTAGACGCTTCTGAAAAGAACACGGATAGTGCCGAGACTTGCCCTTAAAGGGAGCCGAGCGACCAACCTCTTTCCCAACCAGATTGCAGGAGGGAAGGCAAAGTAGGCAATGCCGATGGCCAAGGAGACACTCCCTGAGCAGAACACTA
Source organism: Anomaloglossus baeobatrachus (assembly GCF_048569485.1). Lineage (NCBI taxonomy): Eukaryota > Metazoa > Chordata > Amphibia > Anura > Aromobatidae > Anomaloglossus > Anomaloglossus baeobatrachus. The sequence goes on along the minus strand of NC_134355.1, from coordinate 213,918,991 downwards.
AGATAAGAATATCTTCCACGAGTTGTGGTAGATCTTGGCAGACCGCGGCTGGCTAGCCCGTCTCATGGTGGCAATGACGTCGTGCTCACGGTCGACCGACGGTGAGGTGCCACAGATCTCGGTACCACGACCTCCCCGGCCAGTTTGGGGCGACGAGGATGGTATGGCAGCAATCGGTAGCTGGAACTGTGACCAATCCTGAGCCAAGGCGCCTGTCGCCAGAGCTCTTTGATCGTAAGACCGCGTCATGAAAATCGGGACCTTGTTGTTGCCGAGAAGCCATGACGTCGACGTCCGTCTTCATCCTGCGGCTACAGATTTCTTGAAAACAAACGGGTGCAGAGCCCATTCCCCTGCGTCCACGCCCTGGCGACTGAGGAAGTCTGCTTCCTAGTGTTGTACGCCCGGGATATGAACAGCTGATATGGTGTATGCTCTGTCTTCTACCCATAGCAGAATCCGCCGGACCTCTTGGGAGGCTTGTCGACTGCGTAGTCCGCCTTGGTGGTTGGTGTATGCCACCGCTGTGGATAGTCCGACTGAATTCGGATCTATTTGCATTCCAGCCACTGCAGGAAGGCTTGCAGTGCAAGATACACTGCCCAGAGCTCCAGACCACTGAGTTGAAGAGTGGACTCCTCTGAAGACGGTCTTTGACCGTCTGGAAAAGTGACACGTTCCTGTGTAGGGACATCGACTTCCCTCCCATAAGCGAAGAATGTGCTATTGAGGCGGACGCAGATGAAACTGCGTGAAAAAAGCTCGCCTCTGGATGAGGCGCCTCCTTGAAGGAGAGACTGCCCCCTCGTCTGTAGTGAACGCTGTTTGTCCAGCGGAAGCTTCACTATCGCTGAGAGAGTGTGAAAACTCTCCAGGAGATGCCAGCGATTGGGTTCAACCTTGAAAAGTTGAAGACCCACCCGAAACTCTGGGAAGGGTCCAGCGCCATGTTCAGGTTGTGTTGGCATGCTTCTAAAGGAGAGTGCCTTGACCAGTAGATTGCCCAAGTAAAGGATCACAGAGTGACCGTGAGAGCGCGGGACTGCTCCCTCTGCTGCCACGAACTTGGTGAACACCCGTGGGGCTGTCGCCAGCCAAAGGGTATGGCTACGAAACGAAATATTCTCGTCTTTAATAACGAATCGTAGCCAACGCCGGTGCCTCTGAGCAATCGGCACGTGTAGATAAGCATCCTGATGTCTATTGATGTTAGGAAAACTCCTTGAGACAGAGAGGCAATGACGGAGCGGAGTGATGCCATCCGGAACCGCCTGGTTTTCACGTGCTTGTTAAGCAGTATAAATGCCAGAACGGGACGGAAGGAGCCGTCCTATTTTGGCACCACGACCAGGTCGGAGCAAAATGCGTATCTGGTTCCTGAAGAGGAACAGGGATTACCGCTCTTTCCGCCTGCAGAAGAGCCTCGGCTCGGTCGGTGCGGTAGTTTGAAAACAAACTGACTCTCACTCACAGGCCCTTGACCTGCGGTAGGTAAATGCCGCTAAAGCGGGGGAGTCTGCCCCCCCGCGGTTGCGGAGTGAGAGGGCTGAAAATTATGAGGAAAAACACTTTGGTAGCGGGTCCTCCGGCTGCCTTCCCCGGGCGTGATTGAGCCCGCTAGGAATCTATGCCCTTCTGGGCTTTTTGAGTCGTCTTGGATAGTTGAATGATTTCATTCAACCCTTACCAACAGACTATCACTAGATAAAGGCAACCTGGTTAAGCACTTCGTTGGAAGCAGCCTCTGTTCCAATCTCTCAACTACTAGCCTCTGCGTAAAAACACGGAGTTGGCGGGTGCCACTGACGTCCGGCTCGTAGAGTCTCGGACAGCAATAACAGCATGATTCGCCATGCCGACATTGCGAGTTAAAGACGCTGCTGGGACCGAGAGTACCTGTGACAGCGACCCCCTGCGCAATACTAGCTGAAATAGCTTGGAGTGCCTTCACGGCTGCGACTGCCGGAGCAACCGACCTGCCGATAGCTTCATAGACCGATTGCAACCAGAGGCCAATCTGCCTGTCAATGGCATTTTGAAGTGAAGTCCTATCCACCACTACAACTATAGATCTAGCTGCAAGCATGGAGATTGGGGGATCCACATTTGGATACTGGGTCTAGCGCTTGACCATGTCAGGGGGGAGCGACACGTGTCTCATTAATACGGTCGGAGAAACGCTTATCGTGATAAGCGTGTCGTTTCTGGACTGCTTCTCTGGAGTCAGAGTGCTAAACAAGTACTCAATATACGCTTGAGATACTGAAATAGAGATTTCTCTTGCTGTGAAGCTGACCCCTCCACTGGAGGAGTTGAGGGAGAAATACCCAACCTTTCGTTGATGGACGCAATAAGATTATTCACTATAGCGTCACCATCCGGTGTATCCGGATTGAGAGCGGTCTCAGGATCAGAGTCCTGAACAGCTACGTCTGCCTCAACGTACAGAGAGTACTCCAGCTGGGACCTTGACCAGTGATGGAGTCGAGGGCTAATCCCAGCGAGCCCGCTTAGGCCATCTGGGACTGTCGACCGTGTCGGATGCCTGCTCTCTGGGATGCCTGGAATCACTCTGGCGCCTTGAGATGCTCCAAATCAGGGCGGCCAGGGTCATTGCAACCATATTGCCCACGGTCTGCTTGGGGTGCAAAGTCTGTAAGATGTCAGTCATAGTCACAGACAATATATCAGCGGAAAAACTGCAACTTCGTCCCTGTCTCTGGACAGAGATCACAGGTGGTTCTTTTGGCCACATATAGCAGAGACCCCGGTTGAGCAATTGCACGCACTGGGGGTCCTGGAACCGTATGACATGCAGTACAAGCAGCATAGAAAGCCCGTGCATTGGCAACTTGTCTTTTTCTGCTGTTGTTGTCTAGCTATCTAAGAGCCTAGCCGAGGATAGCGACCGTACAGTGAATAGTCATACAAGCATGAAGTACAAATAAACACTTCAGTACATGTAGTACACGCAGCATTGAAAACTTGTGGCTTGGCACATTTGCTCTTCTGCTGCTGTTGTCTATTTATCTAGGAGCATGAGACAAGGATAGCGACATACAGTGAATGTATAGCATACAAGCCTGACAGTAAACACTGCAGCCCATGCAATCCAAGCAGCATTGAAAGCTTGCGCGTTAGCACCCTAGCCTTTCTGCTGCTGTTGTCTATTTATCCAGGAACATTAGCCAAGGATAGCGACATACAGTGAATGTATAGCATACAAGCATGACAGTAAACACTGCAGCCCATGCAAGTCAAGCAGCATTGAAAACTTGTGCCGTAGCACCATTGCTCTACTGCTGCTTTTGTCTGTTTATCTGGGCGCATTAGCCAAGAATAGCGACATACAGTGAATGTATAGCATAACAATAAACCGTGCAGCACATGCAAGCGAAGCAGCATTGAAAGCTTGTGCCTTAGCACAAATTGCTCTACTGCTGCTGTTGCCCAATCTGACAGTAAACACTGCAGCACATGCAAACGACGAAGCATTGAAAGCTTGTGCCTCAGCAGCATTGCTTATTTGCTGCTGTTGCCCAGAATAGCGACAGTACAGTACAGTGCATAGCATATCAGCACACAGTCCAAAAGCCCACTTCAGCATTAGTGGTGTCAGTACTGCTTACCGCCCGCACAAGAGCGGGTGCGAGGTCGCCCAAAAACCTGTGACTGGTTCCGTTCTCCCAGAGTGGAAACCATAATGGCTGCCGGCTTCTCTTCCCCGTCCTGTGCAGAGGGGCGGGCCGTGGGCGAGCCCCAGCCAAGAGCGGGAACCCGGCGTCTCACTGTGTTCAGTGAGAGGGGGCTGGAGAATGCAAAGCAGACTCCAGCTCCCTGCGCTGAGCTTCTGTACAGCGTCCCGCCCCTCCTCTGACTGGCAGGGCTGGGGCGGGAACGAAACGAAAGCTAGGCCGCAAAGCCGGGGACTCGAGTAATAAGCGCGGCCGTCCTATGTGCACGGCCGACGCCGAAGTCCCCCGGCGCACCACAAGTCCCAGCCGCGCCACAATGTAAAAAACAATCAGCAGCGGCCGGCGCGGCCGTTTTCAATACATAAATTCACTCAGCAAAGCTGCAGTGAATAATAGCACCAGCGCTCCGCGCTGTTGTCCCCGGCGCACTAACACTCCCAGCAATGCTGGTGTGTGTGTGCGCGCTTGCCCGGGGACACAGAGTACCTTGATGTAGCAGGGCCTGTCCCTGACGATACTCAGCTCCATATCCAGCAGGTTCTTTTGGGTCTGTGGATGGAGCTCGGTCTCTGTGCCTGGAGACCGGTAAGATCCCACTTCACCCAGAGCCCCTCATGGGGATGGGGAAGGAAAACAGCATGTGGGCTCCGGCCTCTGTACTAGCAATAAGTACCTCAACCTTACAACACCATCCACGGGTGAGAAGGGAGCATGCTGGGGGCCCTATATGGGCCCTCTTTTCTTCCATCCGACATAGTCAGCAGCTACTGCTGACTAAAATCTGTGGAGCTATGCATGGATGTCTGACCTCCTTCGCACACAAAGCTAAAACTGGAGAACCCGTGATGTCACGGGGGGGTATAGCCAGAAGGGGAGGGGCCTTGCACTTTTTAGTGTAGTGCTTTGTGTGGCCTCCGGAGGGCAGTAGCTATACCCCAATCGTCTGGGTCTCCCAATAGAGCGCTGAAGAAATTTTGCTTTAAATATAAAATACTGGCAAACCTGAATACAACCCTAGTGGGACTCATGAGCTTGCCACACCAGGATTGTCAAGAGGCAGAACAGATCTATGAGAGGATGCTATAGCAATGCACACAATTTGGTGTAATTGTGCTAACTTTTGTTATTTAAAGCACCATTCCAGGGTTTGTTTCTTTACAGCCCTGGAGTGGCGCTTTAAAATCTAAGCCATCTGTTATATACTCACTCACCTTCCCCCGGCTTTACTTTTTACAGACGCCGCTCGAGTCCCATGGCGCCATCTTGTGATTGTAACTTCTGACTGTCTGGAAGTCAGAAGTTAAGTCACAAGGTCTCAATGCAACAGTGAGTCTCTCCTAGAGATGCATTGAGTTGGGCCCTCCAGCTTGCTCCATGAAACACTGGAATTGCTAGGTGGTCACAAATCATATGAGACCAACTGGAGTGCCGCTGGTAAAATATAAAGATGCTGCAAGGCAAGTATAAGACAGGGCACTTGAATTTCAAGCACCATTCCAGCGACGCAATCAAAAATAAAAAAATAGAATAACAAAAATAAAACACTGGGAGTAGTGTATTAACTAACTTTAAGCACAGCACCTTTCATGGGTGATAGCAAAGACTGGAATCTGCAGATTTACAGCATCTTTACACTTCTGAATGTGAGGGTTATTAAAGGTGCCATTTTATTGGAAGTGGAGTTGGTGTGATGTTATGATGTAGCAGATTTATTGGGAAACAAAGCACCATGGATAAAGTCTTTGCTCCACCTATGCAGACTCATCCTACAGACACTAAGCAAACCAGTTTGTGCAAAAATCAATGGATAAGATAACTCAACATAGACCATAACCAAGTAATAATATCATGAGTTCTGATCCCAGAAGATCTAACCAAAACAGACAAATTTGCTAAGGTTCAGGAAAACCTAAGGCAATGTGCGCACGTTGCGTATTTGCATGCAGTTACGCTGCGATCTGCACCGCAGCGTAACTGCATGCGTCCTGCGTCCCCAGCATAATCTATGAAGATTATGCAGGAGATGTGCGCACATGGCGTATTAGAGTGCAGCGCTTCGGCTCCTGCCCGAAGCGCGCGTTCTAAGAAGTGACATGTCACATCTTTCCTGCGCTCTGCATGCAGCGCCCGCTCTGTCTATGGGAGGGGCTGCACTCAGAGCGCATGGAATCGTTTTGTTTTTTTTTCATTACGGACTCTTTCCGCAGCAATTTGAAGCGTACGTGTGCCGTTCAAATCGCTGCAGAAATTTCTGCAGGGACAAACGCTATGTGCGCACATAGCCTAAGACTGCAAGTCAGATCTAGAATTTAATGATAAAAACCCACTGTGTAATATCATTGGGGGACATATCACCATAGAACACCCTAAAGCACTACTAAAAGGTGGAGAAAAAACAAGGGGAGTCTGTCTCGAGATCTGTTTTAGATCACTGCAGCTTGAAGGACATTGCATCATGGGTTGGCACTGGGAAATGCCAATGAGTGAATCTGGTAGTACCTGGTGGCAGTTATGCAGATATTTTTGAGCAATTTTAGAGGATGGTAGACCATTGTGGTGTCAGATTCCAGGAAATACTCTTTGGAACACTATGCTAAAACTGCTTTTTTATTTTTTTTTAAGTACTTAGTGGGTAGGCTCATACCAATACTGCTGTGTCCCCCGGTGATTACATAATTACAAACATTAAGGTGCACTATTTTCCCAACAATCATTTAATGCAAAATAATGATGAAGTAGATAAATAAAAATAGTGTATGAGATATGCAAATAATAACACCAAACACATTTTTCTATTGAGGTTTCACTTTAAAATATTGAATACCCCCAAAATACATGTGGGAACATAACTTCTATTACAGCTCATAAGGCAAGCACAAAGATTGCTGGGTGAAAACTGCAGATTTCTGGAGAAAAAAAATCACTTTAGAAAACAATTTGCAGCTCCACCGTTATTTTGAATATTCCATCCTTATTTCACCATCTGACCAAGACACAATCTCCATTTTCCATAGAGTAAAACTGAAGTGGTTTTAAGTCATTCTCCAGCTGAATTTCTTTGCCTTCCATCTGTCAATAAAATGGAAATACATAAGAGAAAAATGTAGAAAATTTGTATTCTCACAATGCTTTCACAATTTATAGGACACTGACTACATGTGCTATTCTGTGGCTGCCTAAGCTGTGATCTTTGCATGCCTCCTGTCAAACCATTCACAGCTGTTGGAGCGCCGGTGTTTTGTTTTTTTACAGCTGCCCACTACTTAGAGTATTCAGAGAGGACAGGAGGTCTGCAGAAAGGTGGTGGGAACATGTTGGGCAGGCGGACTTTGTACTACTAACGGAGAGTATGAAAATGGTACTCACTTGGTTGGTGCCCAAGTGGGATCGTAACCCATAAATAATTGGCAATTTTTTTTTATAAGATCATGGACAAGGTGGAAAGCTTAGAATCGGTAGAAGCTACAATAGTACTTCCTGGTGGTTTAGCCAATCATTTGTGTATCTTGCGTAATGTGTAAAATGCAGTCAGTGGTGATAGAATGCTTGTTTAGGAGAAAGTTGCCGCAACTAACGTACAAATCAAAAACATTGAAACACAGCTAGCATTGACGTCTGTGGACAAATGATCTTTTTTGAAAACTAAAATCACTACTACTCTTGGTCAATATCAAAGAGTCTGAGATTAAGAAGAGGTCGAAATTCCTACACGATAATAAAGATTACCAGCACAACAGGATTTACAAATGGCAGGATACTTATACCACATGTTGCCATTACTACAGAGGTCACAGATTCTCTATGGATCATTAATTCTCCAGTTCCAACAATTAACGGGACATACGCCTCCTTTTTTAGGCTCCATCAGGAGACGACTCAATAGGAAAACAAGAAGAGGGAGCCAATGTAAGAGGGGCCTTGGACCGTATGAGAGTGACACATTCTCAGGTATATTTCCCTGATTGTGAATATCTCCTCAAAGTCACTAAGCACTGCTGAATTTTCTTTTTATGAAAAGGTCTGTCTTTTTGTCTTGCATATAAATATAACTTCTTTAGTTTAGAGATGGGTTTACAGCAATTATATCGCAATTTACATTTGAAAGTACATTTTTCTAAGAAGATACTACCAAATGCAGCCCCTTTCATTACTTCTTCCTCTATTACTCTTTCAGAATTGGGTTTACCATCTACAAATTATTTCCAACCTCCCAAGGGATTCCCTGCCCTTGAGGCACTCAATGGTTTCATTGACCAAGAGTTTTTGGCCTTATGTACAGACATGGAATTTGGTTGTCTATTTAGTAAAAAATGAATTCATCAGTTGACCAATCATTGTCAGATGATAAAGAAATTAATCAAACCCGCTGACAGTGATGTCATAAATAAAACAGATTATGTTTATGATATCTTACAACAACTCAATGACAAGGGTTTACAAAAAACGTACTCAAATCTCTACTAATATGGTGGCTAATGAAATTAGACTGGCACTAGAGAAGTATGTCACCTTGGGTACGATTGATATGAAGATCCACAACTTTCCCCTTAATTAGCATCCTATCACTCCTGTATTTAAATGGACTGTCAGTAGGTTTCTGCAATGTAATCTGAAGACAGCATGGTGTAAGAGTTAAACCACAAAATGCAGCCATCTGTGTCTTATCTGGTAGTTTGCTTTTGTTTACCTGCTATGTTAGTTTAAGCCTCTTATCTTTATCATTAGTGGGTCTCAGCAGCATGTGAGCTGAAGTCAGACTATGCCCCCTTTTGTGATTAGAATGAACTGGACTTTCAGAGTCTCTCTCTCTCAAGCCACCTCCTCACCTCACCCCCTATCTGTCGATGTCCCCCAAGGTTCAGTTCTAGGACCCCTGCTGTTCTCTTTCTACACCTCTGGCTTGGGACAGCTCAGAGTCCCACAGCTTCCAGTATCATCTTTGTGCTGATGATACGCAGGTCTACATCTCTGGCCCGGATATCAGCAACTTACTAACCAAAATCCAACAATGTCTGTGTTATTTCATCCTTCTTTTCTAATCGATTTCTAAAATTGAACATGGACTAAACAGAATTTATCATCTTTCCCCCACCTCACTCTACCTGACCTATCCATCTGTCTTACCACGTCAAAGTGACGGGGCGGATATGCCCTTACTTACGTAGCGCTCACTAATATACAAATTAAGCACACTGAATACAGTTTTATGGTAAAACAATAATGTAAAAATTTATTGAGATAAAATCAGGATAATGTTTGATCATCGAACGGCAGAAGCAATGTTACCCTGTTCTATTGATTAAATTAATTTAAATCATACAATCAATGGAAATCATAGTGTATAGAGAATTTAGCATCAATACGTTACCAAATATTGTAGCATCACTTCTCGGCCGGAGGGGACTCGATGAGCAAAATGGAAAATACTTTGGTATCTACATCACAGGAGGAGTGCGTCCACCCTTGCCTCCTGGAAAGATTCCCCTAACTCGCTGACCCAGCCCCCTGCATTTTATATACATAACTACGTATCTCTTTGTCGCAACTGAGCAGTAGAACTAACTTCATCATCATTATATAACAGGTCACGCTTGCAGCTGCGTAGTTACTACTTCTGGCTTGTGTTCTCTACCTGGAGACCTGCGCAGTATGTTGTTTTGCATGGATATATTCCTCGTGATCATGGCATAGTCCTCAAAAGTTAGTTGAGGTTAGATTCTATGCTACTTGCGGTTAGCTAGGCAGCATGACTCCCATAATCACTATCTATTTGACTGGATACCTATCTAGAGTCCAGTCATCCCATTTGTATCACAAGATCAAAATCAATGGCTGCCCACTATACCCAGTCCTGAGTGCTCGCTACCTAGGAGTAACCCTTGATTCTGCTCTATCCTTCAAGTCACATATCCAAGTCGCTTCCACCTTGAACTTAAAAATATTTCCTGGACCCATTTATTCCTGGATCAAGAATCTGCAAACACACTAGTGCATGCTCACATTATCTTCCGCCTGGACTACTGCAACTTCCTGCTTTGTAACCTTCCCTCCAACACTCTCGCACCCCTGCAATCTATCCTAAACTCTACTGCCCGACTAATCCACCCGTCCCCCCCACTATTCCCTGGCCTCTCCTCTCTGCCAATCTCTTCGCTAGCTTCCCATTGCCCGTAGACTCAGTTTCAAAACACCAACCTGTCTCCTCCATACATCTGTGACCTAGTCTCCCGGTACTTACCTGCACACAACCTCCGATCTTCACAAGATCTCCTTCTTTACTCCCTCTTATCTCCTCTTTCCACAATCGCATACAAGATTTCTCCCGTGCCTCCCCCATACTCTGGAACTCTAACCCCACATATCAGACCCTCGCCTACCGTGGAAACCTTCAAAAGGAACCTGAAGACCCACCTATTCCGACAAGCCTACAACCTGCAGTAATCCTCAGTCCACCATAGTGCCGCATGACTCGCTCTACCCTCACCCCTACCCTGTAGACTGTGAGCCCTCGCAGCAGTGTCCTCTCTCCTCCTGTACCAGTTTGTGCCTTGAATTGTTCATGATTACTGTACTTGTCTATGTATATATGCACGCCCCTTTTTCACATACAATGCGCTATGGAATAAATGCCACTATAATAATAAATAATAATAATAAATAGCAGCTTCTATCTTTGAAAATGTATACTGAAAGCCTGATGTGGCTGGGGGCAGCTCCCAGAGCTTTGCTACATTCAAAATCTCAAATCTTTCACTGTGTCAGAACGGCTGCACCCATTAATCTAAGTGATGAATCATTGAAGTCAGGGACTCTTGCCTACATCATGCTGCTCTCAGATGAGGTAGCAAAAATCTACTGACAGATTCCCTTTAATACTTTACCCAAGAGACAAAAATGGCTGGATAAACCACCAGGAAGAACCATTGTGGCTTCTAATGATTATCTGCTTTTCTTATTGTCCATGTTCCTAGAAAAAAATGTTACCTCTAGTGAAAAAAAACTATCCTTTGTTTTTATTGGTCACCAGTACTTTACTTACTTTTTGAACTGTCTTTACCTTTCACCACTGCAGTCTGCATTACTGATGAAGGTCATGTGTTGACTTATACATTTACATTTATATTCTGTATTGCTTGCACTTAATAAATTGCATCTATACAGAATTTTGAGTGCCAAGTTGCATTTACAATTGTACTACTGATGTCAGGCCACCAACCTGTTCTCACCGCTGGAAGAATTTACTGCCGCAGCCCTGATCTCACAGCTCACCGACTGTGGCACCCTGAACACTGTAAATTGCAGTAAGAGGATTGCTGTGGCTGTAACGTCTTCCAGCGGGGAGAACAGGTCAGTAATCTGGCATTAGCAGTACAATGTCAGGGTGGCAGATGTGATCTCACCATAGCTGCTTTCCTGGTGCCCAAACAACCTGACACCGTTGCAGTGTTCGGAACCAAGCTGTGAAATCATTATGGCTGAACAACACTAAAGGCTGCTTTACACGTTACAATTAATCGTGCAAACGCATATGCGATCGCACCCGCCCCCATGTTTGTGCGGCATGGGCAATTTCTTGCCCGTGTCGCACAATGTTGTAACTCCCCATCACACGTACTTACCTTCCAAACGGCCTCGCTGTGGGTGACGAACATCCACTTCCTGAAGGGGAAGGGACGTTCGGCGTCATAGCGGCATCACACAGCGGCCGGCCAATAGAAGCGGAGGGGTGGAGAAGAGCGGGACGTAAACATCCCTCCCACCTCCTTCCTTCCGCATTGCCGGCGGGACGCAGGTAAGCTGCAGTTCATCGTTCCCGGGGTGTCACGCGGAGCGATGTGTGCTGCCTCGGGAACAATGAACAACAGGACGTTCGATTTTTAGAAAATGAGCGACGTGTCAACGATGAACGAGAGGGTGAGTATTTCTGCTCGTTCATAGCTGTCACACGCTACGATATCACTAACGATGCCGGATGTGCGTCACTTACGACGTGACCCCGCCGACATCTCGTTAGATATATCGTAGCGTGTAAAGCCCACTTTACTCAGTTCTGCCCTCTACTGCTGACTCTGCAAAGCGCTGTAGACAGTATTTGCAGAGCAGTGCAGTCAGTGACAGAGTCATCTTGTCTGTTGAGAGCTCAGTGTAATGAATGTAAATGTCCTGATGATTTCACTGCTGCATTCTGCAAAGTTAGTAACAAAAATAAAATTTATACATACATTACAGATCAAAACTTTGGACATATCTTCTCATTCAAAGAGTTTTCTTTATTTTCATGACTGAAAATTGTAGATTCACATTGAAGGCATCAAAACTATGAATTAACACATGTAGAATTAAATACTTAACACAAAAGTGTGAAACAACTGAAAATGTGTCTTATATTCTAGGTTCTTCAAAGTAGCCACCTTGATTACTGTTTTGCACACCCTTGGCATTCTCTTGATGAACTTCAAGAGGTAGTCACCGGAAATGGTCTTCCAACAGCCTTGAAGGAGTTCCTAGAGATGCTTAGCACTTGTTGGCCCTTTTGCCTTCACTTTGCAGTCCAGCTCACCCCAAACCATCTCGATTGGGTTCAGGTCTGGTGACTGTGGAAGCCAGGTCATCTGGCATAGCACCCCATCACTCTCCTCCTTAGTCAAATAGCCCTTACACAGCCTGGAGGTGTGTTTGTGGTCATTTTCCTATTAAAAAATAAATGATGGTCCGACTAAACGTAAACCGGATGGAATAGCATGCCGCTGCAAGATGCTGTGGTAACCATGCTGCTTCAGTATGCCTTTAATTTTGAATAAATCCCCAACAGCGTCACCAGCAAAGCACCACCACACCATCATACCTCCTCCTCCATGATTCACGGTGGGAACCAGGCATGTAGAGTCCATCAGTTCACCTTTTCTGCTTCGCACAAAGACACGGTGGTTGGATCCAAAGATCTTAAATTTGGACTCATTAGACCAAAGCACAGATTTCCACTGGTCCAATGTCCATTCCTTGTGTTCTTTAGCCCAAACAAGTCTCTTCTGCTTGTTGCCTGTCCTTAGCAGTGGTTTCCTAGCAGCTATTTTACCATGAAGGCTTGCTGCACAAAGTCTCCTCTTAACAGTTGCTCTAGAGATGTGTCTGCTGCTAGAGCTTTGTGTGGCATTGACCTAGTCTCTAATCTGAGCTGCTATTAACCTGTGATTTCTGAGGCTGGTGAATCGGATAAACTGATGCTTCACAGCAGAGGTGACTCTTGGTCTTTCTTTCCTGGGGCGGTCCTCATGTGAGCCAGTTTCTTTGTAGCATTTGATGGTTTTTGCCACTGCACTTAGGGACACTTTCAAAGTTTTCCCAGTTTTTCAAACTAACGGACCTTCATTTCTTAAAGTAATGATGTCCACTTGTTTTTCTTTACTTAGAATTTGTATTATGGCAAGAAAAAAGCAGCTAACAGTCAATTCAGTAGGACTATCAGCTGTGTATCCACCAGACTTCTGCACAACACAACTGATGGTCCCAACCCCATTTATAATGCAAGAAATCCCACTTATTAAACCTGACAGGGCACATCTGTGAAGTGAAAACCATTTCCGGTGACTACCTCTTGAAGCTCATCAACAAAATGCCAAGAGTGTGCAAAGCAGTAATCAAAGCAAAAGGTGGCTATTTTAAGAACCTAGAATATAAGACATATTTTCAGTTGTTTCATACTTTTTTGTTAAGTATTTCATTTCACAAGTGCTAACTCATAGTTTTGATGCCTTCAATATGAATCTACAATTTTCAGTCATGAAAATAAAGAAAAATCTTTGAATGAGAAGGTGCGTCCAAACTTTTGGTCTTTACTGTATATACAGTTAGGTCCAGAAATATTTGGACGGTGACAATTTTCGCGAGTTGGGCTCTGCATGCCACCACATTGGATTTGAAATGAAACCTCTACAACAGAATTCAAGTGCAGATTGTAACGTTTAATTTGAAGGTTTGAACAAAAATATCTGATAGAAATTGTAGGAATTGTACACATTTCTTTACAAACACTCCACATTTTAGGAGGTCAAAAGTAATTGGACAAATAAACCAAACCCAAACAAAATATTTTTATTTTCAATATTTTGTTGCTAATCCTTTGGAGGCAATCACTGCCTTAAGTCTGCAACCCATGGACATCACCAAACGCTGGGTTTCCTCCTTCTTAATGCTTTGCCAGGCCTTTACAGCCGCAGCCTTCAGGTCTTGCTTGTTTGTGGGTCTTTCCGTCTTAAGTCTGGATTTGAGCAAGTGAAATGCATGCTCAATTGGGTTAAGATCTGATGATTGACTTGGCCATTGCAGAATGTTCCACTTTTTTGCACTCATGAACTCCTGGGTAGCTTTGGCTGTATGCTTGGGGTCATTGTCCATCTGTACTATGAAGCGCCGTCCGATCAATTTTGCAGCATTTGGCTGAATCTGGGCTGAAAGTATATCCTGGTACACTTCAGAATTCATCCGGCTACTCTTGTCTGCTGTTATGTCATCAATAAACACAAGTGACCCAGTGCCATTGAAAGCCATGCATGCCCATGCCATCACGTTGCCTCCACCATGTTTTACAGAGGATGTGGTGTGCCTTGGATCATGTGCCGTTCCCTTTCTTCTCCAAACTTTTTTCTTCCCATCATTCTGGTACAGGTTGATCTTTGTCTCATCTGTCCATAGAATACTTTTCCAGAACTGAGCTGGCTTCATGAGGTGTTTTTCAGCAAATTTAACTCTGGCCTGTCTATTTTTGGAATTGATGAATGGTTTGCATCTAGATGTGAACCCTTTGTATTTACTTTCATGGAGTCTTCTCTTTACTGTTGACTTAGAGACAGATACACCTACTTCACTGAGAGTGTTCTGGACTTCAGTTGATGTTGTGAACGGGTTCTTCTTCACCAAAGAAAGTATGCGGTGATCATCCACCACTGTTGTCATCCGTGGACGCCCAGGGCCTTTTTGAGTTCCCAAGCTCACCAGTCAATTCCTTTTTTCTCAGAATCTACCCGACTGTTGATTTTGCTACTCCAAGCATGTCTGCTATCTCTCTGATGGATTTTTTCTTTTTTCTTCAGCCTCAGGATGTTCTGCTTCACCTCAATTGAGAGTTCCTTAGACCGCATGTTGTCTGGTCACAGGAACAGCTTCCAAATGCAAAACCACACACCTGTAATCAACCCCAGACCTTTTAACTACTTCATTGCTTACAGGTTAACGAGGGAGACGCCTTCAGAGTTAATTGCAGCCCTTAGAGTCCCTTGTCCAATTACTTTTGGTCCCTTGAAAAAGAGGAGGCTATGCATTACAGAGCTATGATTCCTAAACCCTTTCTCCGATTTGGATGTGAAAACTCTCATATTGCAGCTGGGAGTGTGCACTTTCAGCCCATATTATATATATAATTGTATTTCTGAACATGTTTTTGTAAACAGCTAAAATAACAAAACTTGTGTCACTGTCCAAATATTTCTGGACCTAACTGTACATACATACATTATATATATTATATATATATATATATATATATATATATATATATATATATATATACACACACACACATACATACACACACACATACATGTATAATATATATATATATATATATACATATATATATACATATACATATATATATATACATATATATATACATATACATATATATATATATATATATATATATATATATATATATATATATATATATATATATATATATATATATATATATATATATATATATATACACACACACACACACACACACACACACACACACACACACACACACACACAGTGCCTACAAGTAGTATTCAACCCCCTGCAGATTTAGCAGGTTTACACATTCGGAATTAACTTGGCATTGTGACATTTGGACTGTAGATCAGCCTGGAAGTGTGAAATGCACTGCAGCGAAAAAGAATGTTATTTCTTTTTTTTTTTTTTATTTTAAATTGTGAAAAGTTTATTCAGAGGGTGATTTATTATTCAACCCCTCAAACCACAAGAATTCTGTTTGGTTCCCCTAAAGTATTAAGAAGTATTTCAGGCACAAAGAACAATGAGCTTCACATGTTTGGATTAATTATCTCTTTTTCCAGCCTTTTCTGACTAATTAAGACCCTCCCCAAACTTGTGAATAGCACTCATACTTGGTCAACATGGGAAAGACAAAGGAGCATTCCAAGGCCATCAGAGACAAGATCGTGGAGGGTCACAAGGCTGGCAAGGGGTACAAAACCCTTTCCAAGGAGTTGGGCCTACCTGTCTCCACTGTTGGGAGCATCATCCGGAAGTGGAAGGCTTATGGAACTACTGTTAGCCTTCCACGGCCTGGACAGCCTTTGAAAGTTTCCACCCGTGCCGAGGCCAGGCTTGTCCGAAGAGTCAAGGCTAACCCAAGGACAACAAGGAAGGAGCTCCGGGAAGATCTCATGGCAGTGGGGACATTGGTTTCAGTCAATACCATAAGTAACGTACTCCACCGCAATGGTCTCCGTTCAAGACGAGCCCGTAAGGTACCTTTACTTTCAAAGCGTCATGTCAAGGCTCGTCTACAGTTTGCTCATGATCACTTGGAGGACTCTGAGACAGACTGGTTCAAGGTTCTTTGGTCTGATGAGACCAAGTTTGGAGACTGGATGGCACTGCATACGACCCCAAGAATACCATCCCTACAGTCAAGCATGGTGGTGGCAGCATCATGCTGTGGGGCTGTTTCTCAGCCAAGGGGCCTGGCCATCTGGTCCGCATCCATGGGAAGATGGATAGCACGGCCTACCTGAAGATTTTGGCCAAGAACCTCCGCTCCTCCATCAAGGATCTTAAGATGGGTCGTCATTTCATCTTCCAACAAGACAACGACCCAAAGCACACAGCCAAGAAAACCAAGGCCTGGTTCAAGAGGGAAAAAATCAAGGTGTTGCAGTGGCCTAGTCAGTCTCCTGACCTTAACCCAATTGAAAACTTGTGGAAGGAGCTCAAGATTAAAGTCCACATGAGACACCCAAAGAACCTAGATAACTTGGAGAAGATCTGCATGAAGGAGTGGGCCAAGATAACTTCAGAGACCTGTGCCGGCCTGATCAGGTCTTATAAAAGACGATTATTAGCTGTAATTGCAAACAAGGGTTATTCCACAAAATATTAAACCTAGGGGTTGAATAATAATTGACCCACACTTTTATATTGAAAATTTATTAAAATTTAACTGAGCAACATAACTTGTTGGTTTGTAAGATTTATGCATCTGTTAATAAATCCTGCTCTTGTTTGAAGTTTGCAGGCTCTAACTTATTTGCATCTTATCAAACCTGCTAAATCTGCAGGGGGTTGAAGACTACTTGTTGGCAGTGTATATTATATATATATATATATATATATATATATATATATATATACATACACATATATATACATAGATATATATATGTAATATATATATATATATCTATCTAATATATATATATATATATAAAATGTGTGTGTGTGTGTATATATGTGTGTGTGTGTGTGTATGAGCCACACCTCATGGTATACCTCATATATATTTACACACACATATTATATATACGTATATACAGACACAGACACATATACATATACATATACATATACATATATATACATACACATATATACACACACACACACACACACACACACACACACACATATATTATATATACATGCACAGTAAATGAAAGTGGTCAGTGTACAGCTTGTATAACAGTGTGAATTTGGTGTGCCCGCTATATAACTCAAAACGTAGCCATTAATGTCTAAACTGCTGGCAACAAAAGTGAGTGCACTCCTAAGTGAAAATAGCCAAGTTTTACCCAATTAGCCATTTTCCCTCCCCGGTGTCCTGTGACTCATTAGTGGTACAAGGCCTCAGATGTGAATGGGGAGCAGGTTTGTTAAATTTGGTGTTATCGCTCACACACTTTCTCATACTGGTCACTACAGGTTGAACAAGGCACTTTATGACAGACTACTCTGAGGATCTGAAAAAAGAATTGTTCCTCTATATAAAGATGGCCTAGGCTATAATAAGATTGCCACCAACCCTGAAACTGAGCTTCAGCACAGTGGCCAAGACTATACAGCGGTTTAACAAGACAGGTTCCGCTTAGAACAGGTTTCACCATGGTCGACCCAAGAAGTTGAGTGTATGTGTTCAGTGTCATGTCCAGAGGTTATTTCATTATAAATGCATGAGTGCTGGAAATATTGTGGTAGAGGTTAAAGGGGTGGGGGTGGGGGCAGGGGGTGTCAGCCTGTCACTGCCCAGACCATACGTCACACACTGCATCATACTGGTCTGCTTGGCTATTGTCCTGAAAAGAAGCCTTTTCTAAAGATAATGCAAAAGAAAGCCCGCAAACAGTTTGCTGAAGGCAAACAGACTAAGAACATGGATTACTGCAACCATGCCCTGTGGTCTGATGAGACCAAGATGAACTTTAGTTTCAGCGTATGTGGCGGCAACCGGGTGAGCAGTAAAAAAAGACAAGTGTATCTTGCCTACAGTCAATCATGGTAGTGAGAGTGTCATGGTTTGGGGCTGCATGAGTGCTGCTGGCTGTGGGGAGCTACAATTCATTGGGGGAACTATGAAAGACAAAATGTACTGTGAAACATTGATCCCCTCCCTTTGGAAACTGGGCCGTAGGGTAGTATTCCAACATGTTAACAACCCCAAACACAGCTCCAACACGACCACTGCCTTGCTAAAGAAACTGAGGGTAAAGGCCGCTTTACACGCTGCGACATCGCTAGCCGATGCTAGCCATGTCGAGTGTGATAGTACCCGCCCCCATCGTACGGCCGATATGTGGTGATTGCTGCTGTAGCGAACATTATCGCTACGGCAGCGTGACACGCACATACCTGCTCTGTGACGTCACTGTGACCGGCGAACCGCCTCCTTTCTAAGGGGGCAGTTCATTCAGCGTTGTAACTAAGCGGCCACCCAATCAATGCGGAGGGGCGGAGATGAGCAGGACGAACATCCCGCCCACCTTCTTCCTTCCTCATTGCTGGCGGGACGCAGGTAAGGTGAGGTTCCTCGTTCCTGCGGTGTCACACGTAGCGATGTGTGCTGCTGCAGAAACGAGGAACAACGTCGTTACTGCAGCAGCAGCGATATTTGGGAAGAGGGGGGCATGTCACCGATTAGCGATTTTAAACGTTTTTGCAACGATTCAAAATCGCTAATAGATGTCACACGCAACGACATGCTAAAGCGGCCAGATATGCGTCACAAATTCTGTGACCACAACGAGATCGCTTTAGCGATCTCGTAGCGTGTAAAGCCACCTTAAAGGTGCTGGACTGGTCAAGCATGTCTGCAAACCTAAACCCAATTGAGCATGTGTGGGGCATCCTAAAATGGAAGGTGGAGGAGCGCAATGTTTCTTACATCTACCAGCTCCATGATGTCATCATGGAGGTTTTGACATTAATAGTTGTGTGTGGAGTTATCTAGGGGCCACACCAAATTGAAACTGTTATACAAGCTATACACTGAATACTTTACATTGTATCAAAAGTGCCATGTCTTCAGAGTTGTCCCATAAAAAGATATAATAAAATAGTTAAGAAAATGTGAGAGGTGTACTCACTTTTGTGAGATATATATAAATATACACACACAAACAATCACTGGATGAAAGCCATGACTAGGTGACAAACATACAGGGTTATAGTACATTTAGTAGGGACAGTAAAGACAAAAAAGGTGGTGGGGTGTGTATATTTATCAAATCTAACCTAAAACTTGTGTTGAATGAGGACATTGGGGGGGGAACTGCAACAATGTAGAGTCAGTATGGGTAAATGTACATGGGGAGGGGAATAATCTAAAAATGCTAATTGGAGTTTGCTATAAGCCTCCTAACATACCTGAACAAATAGAGGGTGAAATGCTGGAAGAAATTGAAAAGGCAGCTAATAATAATAATAATCGGGTCCTTATTATGGGGGATTTCAACTATCCAGACATACAGTGGGACATAGAATCTTATAGTTGTGCTAAAAGCTGTAAATTCTTAATCTACTATTCAAGACAATTTCCTCTCTCAGATGGTAGATGAACCGACGAGGGGAGATAATTTCCTAGATCTGGTCCTGTCAAATAGACCGGATACAATTTCAGATCTACAGGTCCGGGAGCACTTGGGCACCAGCGATCATAATATGGTAAGCTTCAAAGTAATATTTAAGAGAACATTTCAAAGGGGAAATGTTAAAACCTGGAATTTTAGGAAAGCGGATTTCAACAAATTAAGTTAAGAGCTTAAATGTGTAGATTGGCACAAAGTCATGGTAACTGGCGATACTGAACATAAATGGGGAAAGTTTAAGGATATACTGCTAGAGTCCTGAAAAAAACTTATACCCTCTGGTAATAAAATGTCCAGGAATAAAAAGAAACCACTATGGATAAATAAGACTGTACAATGTACAATAAAACAAAAACAAAGGGTGTTTAAAATCTTAAAGGCTGAGAATACAGAAATAGCATTTCAAAAGTATAGAGATATCAATAGGAAATGCAAAAAAGAAATCAAACAAGCAAAACTAGCTACTGAAACAAAAATCGCCAATGACCTTAAAATAAATCCCCAAATCTTTTATAAGTACATTAATGCCAAAAGGAAAACATAGGATAGTATTGGCCCCTTAAAATATAATAACAAGTTAGTTATAGAGGACAAACAAAAGACTGAGATATTAAATAGGCATTTCTCATCTGTGTTCACCAACAAACTGACTGTACCAGGGATCATTCAACAAGTGAAAAATCAAAGTTCACCACCCAATATAATTAATTTAACACAAGAAGAGAAGTACGCCTACGTCTAAGTAAATTAAACATTGACAAATCCCCAGGGCCAGATGGCATTCATCCACGAACATTGAGGGAATTGAGCTCCGTAATCGACAGTCCGCTGTATCTCATCTTTTTTTAGACCTGCTTGTAACAGGGTTGGTGCCTCAGGATTGGAGGATTGCTGATGTGGTACCGATATTTAAGAAAGGTAAGAGGGTAGATCCAGGCAACTACCGTCCAGTAAGCCTGACATCAGTAGTATGCAAAGTTTTTGAGGGCATTTTAAGGGATGACATGCAAAAATATATTGCAGAAAATAATATAATAACTGACAGACAGCATGGATTTATGAAAAATAAGTCGTGTCTAACCAAACTGTTGGGGTTCTATGATGGGGTAAGTGCAAACCTGGATATTGGTAATGCAGCTGATGTGATTTATTTGGACTTTGCAAAGGCATTTGATACTGTACCACATAATAGCTTTATACTAAAGCTACAGAAGCAAGGACTAGGGGAAACTATATGCAATTGGGTAAGGAATTGGCTAAAAGACAGGAAATAAAGAGTAGTCATAAATAGTACATTCTCTAAATGGGCTGCAGTCAGCAGTGGGGTGCCGCAGGGATGTGCTAGGACCGATTCTTTTTAATCTCTTTATTAATGACCCTGTGGATGGGATTGATATTATAGTGTCAGTCTTTGCTGATGACACCAAACTATGTAGGATATTAAAAACTGACCTTGATAGTACAATATTACAAAAAGATCTGGATAAGATGTCAGAATGGGCAGATACTTGGCAAATTAGATTTAATGTTGATAAATGTAAAGTAATGCACATAGGACGGAGTAATCCTATAACTGAGATTAGATCCAGTGATCCCAACATATTGTTACCCCTCTATAAATCACTTGTAAGGCCACATCTGGAATATGGGATCCAGTTTTGGGCTCCACATTTTAAAAAGGACATTTTGAAGTTAGAGTCAGTTCAAAGGCGGGCAACTAGACTACTACAAGGAATGGAAGCCTCCCATATGATGAGAGGTTCAAAAAGTTAGATATGTTTAGCTTAGAAAAAAGACGTCTCAGAGGAGATCTCATTTATATGTATAAATACATGTGTACAATATAAAGGACTGGCACATGACTTTTTTCTTCCAAAGACAATACTAAGGACCAGGGAGCACTCACTGCAAGTGGAGCAAAAGCGATTCCGACAGCTAAATAGGAAAGGGTTCTTTACAGTTAGGGGTACTTTGCAAGCTGCGACATCGCAAGCCGATGCTTGCGATGCCAAGCGCGATAGTCCCCGCCCCCGTCGCAGCTGCAATATCTTGTGATTGCTGGCGTAGCGAACATTATCACTACGCCAGCTTCACATGCACTTGCCTGCCCTGCGATGTCGATCTGGCCGGCGACCCGCCCCTTATTAAGGGGGCGGGTCGTGCAGCGTCATAGCGACGTCACACGGCAGGTGGCCAATAGAAGCAGAGGGGCGGAGATGAGCAGGACGTAAACATCCCGCCCCCTTCCTTCCTTCCGCATAGCTGGCGTGAGCCGCAGGACGCAGGTAGGAGAGGTTCCTCGTTCCTGCGGCTTCACACACCGCAATGTGTGCTGCCGCAGGAACGAGGAACAACATCGTAACATCGGTCCTTCCGAAATTATGGAAATGACCGACGCTACACCGATGATACGATTACGACAATTTTGCGCTCGTTAATCGTATCAAAAAGGCTTTACACAGTACGATATCGCCTGCGACGCCGGATGTGCGTCACTTTCAATTTGACCCCACCGACATCGCACCTGTGATGTCGTAGTGTGCAAAGTGCCCCTTAGAACAGTCAGACTGTGGAATGCCCTACCACAAGAGGTAGTAATGGCAGATACTATAACAGCTTTTATAAAAGGGCTGGATGATTTCCTCAGTACACAAAAAATTGTTGGTTATAAATGACTTAAGGCCACTTTACACGCTACGACATCGCTAAAGCGATCTCGTTGGGGGTCACGGAATTCGTGACGCACATCCGGCCGCATTAGCGATGTTGTTGCGTATGACACCTATGAGCGATTTTGAATCGTCGCAAAAATGTTCAAAATCGCTCATTGGTGACATGCCCCCCTAATCTTTAATATCGTTGCTGCTGCAGTAACTATGTAGTTCGTCGCTCCTGCAGCAGCACACATCGCTATGTGTGACACTGCAGGAACGAGGAACCTCTCCTCACCTGCCGCCGACCCCAATGAGGAAGGAAGGAGGTGGGCGGGATGTTTACGTCCTGCTCATCTCCGCCCCTCCACTTCTATTGGGCGGCCGCCTAGTGACGTCTCTATGACGCCGAACGAACCGTCCCCTTAGAAAGGAGGCGGTTCGCCGGTCAAAGAGACGTCGCTAGGCAGTTAAGTAGTGTGACGGGTGCGCGCGATTTTTTGCACCACGGGCAGTGATTTGCTCGTGTAGCACAAACGATGGGGGCAGGTGCGCACGCTAGCGATATCGGTCACGATATCGCAACGTGTAATGTGGCATTTAGTGACCAAATGTAGAACTGGTGGAGGAAGGTTGAACTAGATGGACCTAGGTCTTTTTTCAACCTAAGTAACTATGTAACAAGGGTGAAATATTTATTGAGCATGTCAACAATTTTCTAAGTTGATATATTTCTAAAACTGCTACTGACATGAATTTCTCAGCAGATTTCGGTAACAGCTAGTGATGGGCGGACCCTGACTATAAAAGTCTGGATCTACACGGTTTCAAAAGAATCTGGGCACCGGGCCCGGAGGTCTCAGGGAACTCTGGCAATACAAAAAAATAAAAAATAAAAAATAAATAAAAAAAAATAATAAAAGCAAGCAATGTTATACTTACCAAGCCTCCGGCACTGCTGTAACTGCACATTAAATAAAGAGCATTGAGAGTGAAAAAATTCACCCAGGTAATGAGAGTACCTCGCAAAGTTAAAGTGAATGTTGCAGTGAAGTATTAAAACTTAACCTTTAATGTGATTGTATAAAAACACAAACAAAAGAAAGTGCCCGTGCATTAAAACACTGTTAGATTACAGTATACCTCAGGTGACTCATAAATCAAGGTAGTATAACTCCAGCTAACACTTATATTCCTACCCAGCAGGGAAAGGAAATCAAAGCAAAGGGACACATACCACTACAAAAGTTACATAGAGGATGGACCCATGATATTGTCAACCCCAAAATATAACACTATGGATTGATCTCACCAAGTCTAGCGTGTCCATCCAGTCAGTGTATCTCCCACTCCAGTCAGAAAAAATGGGTCAGGAGCAGGGCCTAGCATCCTATTAACGTGCTAGCCCTAAACGATATAGCTCCCACCCTAAAAAGGGCACTCCACAGCTAACCCTAAACTGTGATGACCCCCCATTCAGTCCAGGTGCCTCAAACAGGTTTCACCGCTTTTGGCTAATCAGGGGAGATACATGCACCGTTCAATCCTAAAAAAAACCCAGGACCTAAATCTTTCCTAACTGATCCCAGCTAGGTATAGAAAATGACTGACCAGATTAAATCACAGACCAGGGCTTAAAAACCCTCAGTCTCACACTCCAATCCAATCAGCTCCCAGTTGAACAGTATCAGCTGCACTCAATTACCCTTAACCGTTTAGTGCCTGCAATTCAGCTGTAACCATGCATCCCTCACACTTACCCCAATCGGTTAGAAGGTTGTCACATGTTTCCTGGCACGCACACTTACAGAGTACATGGAACGCAAATCACTTCCGGTTTGTGCTTGGATAGCGATCATGTGACTAAAACGTCATCATGACATGCCCACAATCATCCGGGCGTAGTCACGTGGCTACTCGGGTCACCATAAAGCGACCCTGTGATGCATCGTCCCCTAACCAGACTCATCACTAATAATTTGTCTGGATACCATACGTGGGCGGGTCTACAGGTCCGATGTAATGAATGCACATGACCAGATAAGGCATGCCCCCGGTCACCTGACAACCCCATTTCTACTATATCAAAACAAAGGGGCATGTCCACAAAGATAAACAACGGGGTATGCCAAAGTGCATACAATGAGTCAGCAAGCATATGTTCGTAACTTTATAAAAAACCTAGGATCATTCAAAGGCCCATATTCTAATCACAACTTTTTCCAGTTAAATGATCAGTATATTATCTTATGGGCCCCATAACCTTACTCATGTCCTCAGTCACAAATAAATCAACAGACATTGGAGATTAACCATGCAGATGCCGGTAAGCATACATGGTAAATTCATATAGATCATACATACAAGTTGTTAAATGATATTGTGATAATAGAGATGCAGCTATGCACATATGGAGATTATACTGGGAGACAGAGGCAGTAATCGGTCACAAAGATATTTAAACAAAATTATTCGGCAAGAAACTTATTATGACCAACGGCAACACAGAGAGGGGTCCATAAAGATTAAATGAAACATCCATAGTTCAACTGTTCGTTGAATCCATGTGGGGTGACCGTATTTAGGCGAACAATCCATCTCGCCTCTTTTTGTAATATTAGATGGTCAAAATCCCTCCCTCATAATGGTCTCTCAACTTTCTCAATTCCTGTAAACGAGATCACTCGTTTGTCACCATGATGTAGGGAATTGACATGTCTCGCCAGAGGCATATCCCTTTTATTTTAAACATCACCGATATGTTCACCAATGCGTCTGCGGAATTCCCTGATCATTTTAACTACATACTCCATTCTGCAGACGCACGTGACTTTATACACCACCTCCTGTGTTCGGCAGCTGATAAAGCTTCTAATGGTGAAGGATTCCTGTGTCAAGTTTGATTGAAAGTTCCTCCCTGATGATATAGAGACACACGCCACACAGTTGCCACACTTATGGCACCCCTTAATGTCAAATCAAAGCCATGAGATTTTTTCTGGGCCAAAAGATGACTAGTGCACTAGACGATCTTTTAAAGATCGTCCCTTCCGGTATGTGATATGCGGACAGAGCCCTACTATCCTTTTTAGATCTTCATCCATCATCAAGACTGCCCAATGCTTTTCGACGATCGTTTTGATATCACCCGATGCATTACAAAAGGTAGTGATGAACCTCGTAATCTCATCTTTTGATGTATTTACATTTGATACTAATAGGTCCACCCTCTTTTCTTTCGTCTCTCGAAAAGCTTTTTTTTTAGGACCCCCTCCGGATATCCTCGCTCTTGAAAGCGTTTTTTTAAATCATCTGCCTGTCTCTTGAAGGATTCTTCATCAGAGCAAATCCGACTCACCCTAAGGTATTGTCCTTTCGAGATACCTCTCTTCAGGGGCGTCAGATGGTTACTCTTCCATCTTAAGATTGAGTTAGTCGCCATAGGTTTCCTGAAGGTACATGTTTTTAAAGTAACCTCAGTAGTTTTGGTAACCAAAACATCAAGGAATGCCAAAAGATGTCATGTCTGCCTCATAGGTAAATCTTAACCCAAATTCATTCCTATTCAATCCAGCAACAAACTCAGCCAGATCGTTCCTAGTACCCAGCCATATCACAAAAATATCGTCGATATAGCGGGTCCAAAAGTCGATCTGGCTACAGAGGTCTTTTTCACCATCTTCTGAGAAGACAATGGTCTCCTCCCACCAGCCCAGGAGCAAGTTAGCGTATGTAGGGGCACATGCACTCCCCATTGCTGTGCCCCTGAGCTGGTGGTATATCTTTCCATCAAACGTGAAGAAATTTCTCCTTAGACAAAATTCCAAGGCCTACAAAATAAATTAATTGTGCTGATAGTATCTGGCAGCTGCGAGGCCCTTCTCATGAGGTATTGAAGAGTAGAGGTCCTCCACATCAATGCTAGCCAGAATACTATCTTCACTCACCACACTGTTTTTGATTTTACACAGGAAAATCAGTAGTGTCCCTCGTATAGGACTGTAGGGATGTTGCGTTCCAAAGAGTCTCAATATTGCATCAAGATACTTCCCTATGTTCTGGCTTAAGTCGAAAATAAAGCCCACTGGCAAGAAGGTCAGACTGCGAAAAGTATATGAGATTACCAGAGTCAGGAAGCGTCAATCCCAGTGTTTATAATTAATACACTGTGTACAGAATTATTATTAGGCAAATGAGCATTTTGATCACGATACTTTTTATACATGTTGTCCTACTCCAAGCTGTATAGGCTTGAAAGCCAACTACCAATTGATTAAATCAGGTGATGTGCATCTCTGTAATGAGGAGGGGTGTGGTGTAATGACATCAACACCCTATATAAGGTGTGCTTAATTATTAGGCAACTTCCTTTCCCTTGGCAAAATGGGTCAGAAGAGAGATTTGACGGGCTCTGAAAAGTCCAAAATTGTGAGATGTCTTGCAGAGGGATGCAGCAGTCTTGAAATTGACAAACTTTTGAAACGTGATCACCAAACAATCAAGCATTTCATGGCAAATAGCCAACAGGGTCACAAGAAGCGTGTTGGGCAAAAAAAGCGCAAACTAACTGCTCATGAATTGAGGAAAATTAAGCGTGAAGCTGCCAAGATGCCATTTGCCACCAGTTTGGCCATATGTCAGAGCTGCAACGTTACTGGAGTATCAAAAAGCACAAAGTGTGCCATACTCAGGGACATGGCCAAGGTAAGAAAGGCTGAAAAACGATCACCTTTGAACAAGAAACATAAGATAAAACGTCAACACTGGGCCAAGAAATAACTTAAGACTGATTTTTCAAAGGTTTTATGGACTGATGATATGAGACTCTTGATAGGCCAGATGGATGTGCCAGAGGCTGGATCAGTAAAGGGTAGAGAGCTCCACTCCGACTTAGACGCCAGCAAGGTGGCGGTGGGGTACTGGTATGGGCTGGTATCATCAAAGATGAACTTGTTGGACCTTTTTGGGTTGAGGATGGAGTGAAGCTAAACTCCCAGCCCTACTGCCAGTTTCTGGAAGGCAACTTCTTCAAGCAGTGAACAGGAAGAAGTCGGTATCGTTCAAGGAAAACATGATTTTTATGCAGGACAATGCTCCATAACATGCATCCAACTACTCCACAGCGTGGCTGGCCAGTAAAGGTCTAAAAGATGAAAAAATAATGACATGGCCCCTTTGTTCACCTGATCTGAACCCTATATATAACCTGTGGTGCCTCATAAAATGTGAGATCTACAGGGAGGGAAAACAGTACTCCTCTCAGAACAGTGTCTGGGAGGCTGTGGTGGCTGCTACACGCAATGTTGATCGTAAACACCCCCCCCACCACCACCACCGTGCGGAGCTGCCGCCCCACCACCGTGCGGAGCTGCTGCCCCACCACCGTGCGGAAATGCCACCCAACTTACACCCCACCTACTGTCTCCCCCCAAAATCCTATAGAATGTAAGCCTGCAAGGGCAGGGCGCTCTTCCCTCTGTATCAGTCTATTGTAACTTATATATGTATTCTGTATGTAACCGCCTTCTCATGTACAGCACCATGGAATCAATAGTGCTCTATAAATAAATAATAATAATAATAGTAAACAGATCAAGCAACTGACAGAATCTATGGATGGTAGGCTGTTGAGTGTCATCATAAAGAAAGGTGGCTATATTGGTCACTTATTTTTTTGGGTTTTGTTTTTGTTTATTTCTAAATTTTGTGCAGTTATATTGGTTTAGCTGGTGAAAATAAACAAGTGAGATGGGAATATATTTGTTTTTTTTTTAAGTTGCCTAATAATTCTGCACAGTAAGTTACCTGCACAAACAGATATCCTCCTAAGATAGTCAAATCTAAAAAAAACCCCACCCCAACTTCCAAAAATATTAAACTTTGATATTTATGAGTCTTTTAGGTTAATTGAGAACATAGTTGTTGATCAATAATAAAAAAAATCCTCTAAAATACAACTTGCCTAATAATTCTGCACACAGTGTAGTCTACGATACTATGAACAAAGGACTCCTACTTGCTGAAGAGTGTATAAACGTGATCTGCAAGCATCCCCTACTGCAAACTGAAAAAAAAAAGACTAGATGAGTGAGGCAGTTGTTCCTGCTTCTACAATTTGTGAAAACGTTCCCTACTAAAGACTGGAATTATCAACCAAAAATGAGCCACCTTCTTCCAGCACAAAAAGCTGAAGCAAGGCTACCTGGATGGCTTGAGGGATGCGCTAAACTGAGAGTTCTCTTTCAGAGAAAAAGATTCTGGCTTAAAATTAGAGAAAGGCACAAAAGTCTGCAACCTCGACAAACCGGGAGGTCTCTGTACAGTCATGGCCAAAAGTTTTGAGAATGCTACAAATATTAATTTTTACAAAGTCTACTGCTTAAGTTTTTCTAATGGCAATTTGCATATACTCCAAAATGTCATAAAGAGTGATCAGCGTAACAGCAATTACTTGCAAAGTCAATATTGGCTAAGAAAATGAACTTCAACCCCCAAAACACATTTCAACATCATTGCATTCCTGCCTTAAAAGGAGCAGCTAACATTGTTTTAGTGATTGTTCCATTAACACAGGTGTGGGTGTTGATGAGGACAGGGCTGGCGATCAATCCGTCATGATTAAGTAAGAATGACACCACTGGACACTTTAAAAGGAGGCTGGTACTTGGTATCATTGTTTCTCTTCAGTTAACCATGGTTATCTCTAAAGAAACACGTGCAGCCATCATTGATCTGCCCAAAAACGGCCTAACTGGGAAGAGTATCGCAGCTACAAAGATTGCACCTCAGTCAACAATCTATTGCATCATCAAGAACTTCAAGGAGAGAGCTTCCATTGTTGCCAAAAAGGCTCCAGGGCGCCCAAGAAGGACCAGCAAACGCCAGGACCGTATCTTTAAACTGTTTCAGCTGCGGGATCAGACTACCAGCAGTGCTGAGCTAGCTCAGCAATGGTAGCAGGCTGGTGTGAGTGCTTCTGCACGCACTGTGAGGCGGAGACTGCTTGAGCAAGGACTGGTTTCAAGGAGGGCAGCAAAGAAGCCACTTCTCTCCAGAAAAAACATCAGGGACCAACTGATATTCTGCAAAAGGTACAGGGAGTGGACTGCTGAGGACTGGGGTAAAGTCATTTTCTCAGATGAATCCCCTTTTCGATTGTTTGGGACATCTGGAAATCAGCTTATTAGGAGAAGAGGTGAGCGCTACCACCAGTCTTGTCTCATGCCAACTGTTAAGCATCCTGAAACGATTAATGTGTGGGGTTGCTTCTCAGCCAAGGGAATCGGCTCACTCACAGTCTTGCCTAAAAACACAGCCATGAATAAAGAATGGTACCAGAATGTCCTCCAAGAGCAACTTCTCCCAACTGTCCAAGAGCAGTTTGGCACCCAACAATACCTTTTCCAGCATGATGGAGCACCTTGCCATAAAGCAAAGGTGATCACTAAATGGCTCATGGAACAAAACAGAGATTTTGGGTCCATGGCCTGGAAACTCCCCAGATCTTAATCCCATTGAGAACTTGTGGGCAATCATCAAGAGGCGGGTGGACAAACAAAAACCAACAAATTCTGGCAAAATGCAAGCATTGCTTATGCAAGAATGGACAGCTATCACTCAGGATTTGGTCCAGAAGTTGATTGAGAGCATGCCAGGGAGAATTGCAGAGGTCCTGAAGAAAAAGGGTCAACACTGCAAATATTGACTTGCTGCATTAACTCATTCTAACTGTCAATATAACCTTTTGGTACTCATAATATGATTGCAATTATATTTCTGTATGTGATGTAAACATCAGACAAACACAATTAAAAACCAGAGGGCAACAGATCATGGGAAAATATAATTTTGGTGTCATTCTCAAAACTTTTGGCCATGACTGTATAGGTCTGACTCACAGAGGACAAGGTCAGAGTCCTGTTGTACACCAGAAATACTATCTAATAAGGGGTCTGAGTTAACTCGTTTGATTCACCTACTGCGAAGTCAGAGTACACATTGTTGTGTGCAAAATGACCTACAAGGCGTTATCTGGTGAGAAAAAAAAAAAAAACAGTACTGCTTGTGCAATATGCAATAATGAAATATCTGCTCACATATGAAGATGCACTTGCAATGGGAGGTGGTCAGAGTCCCATCAGGATCAATTACATACTACCTTCAACTAAAGAGCCTGAGCCCAGTGGTCTAACTCATCCAGGGATGATATTAGAGTACTGACTAGAGTTGAGCGCGGTTCGTGGTTTGTGGTTCTCCAGTTCGCGGTTCGAGTGATTTTGGGGGCTGTTCTAGATCGAACTAGAACTCGAGCTTTTTGCTAAAAGCTCGATAGTTCTAGTTACATTCGAGAACGGTTCTAGCAGCAAAAAGCCAAGCTAATTACTAGCTGGCTTTTCTCTGTAATAGTGTAAGTCACTCTGTGACTCACACTGTTCTGAAATTTCAGCGTATAGTGTGCGTGGACTGCGCATTCAGATCACTGCTGCTGGGATAATGGCGATCGCCATTTTTTTTTTCCCCTAGTCTTCCTTCCCTAAGCGCGCTCGTGTAGTGGGGCGGGCCAGCATGTCAGCCAATCCCAGACACACACACAGCTAAGAGGACTTCGTCAGGACGCCATTATCTGCCTTCTGCGTCTGGGTGTCAGTCACCGCTGGCATAGCTCCTGTCTCCGATACTGCTGTGTATGCTCTACACACAGCGCTATACAGAATAGGGATAGAAGTTTCTTTTAGCCCTTGTAAGGGCTAATTACAGCAGGCTCAGAGCCATAGGTGACAGTCAGGTCCGTGGAAACAGATTTTAACAGCTACAGATAACAGCATCTGTGTAGCTAAGGTCAGGGACTTCCTCGCTGCATTTCCCCATTAGGGGGAAAGAAAGTGAGGCTTCCTTTCTTCTACACTGACCCACAACCCCGCCACTATACCCTCTTGCCCTTTGCACACTCAAGCTCATTGTTACTAAGCTATTATACTAGCAAACACTGAGGAAACTTAGAGGCATCCTAAAAGTGGCTGTTGGACTTCATTATTGTTATTATCATTATCACTGGTGCAAAGATATTTGCGGCACCTCTGCATTGCACTGAAACTCATTGTTACTAAGCCATTCTAATAGCAAACTGTGCTGCCAGTTTAAGGGCCGTAGTTGCATTGTCAGGGATAGTAATTCTTGTTTATTCTGCTGTCAATAAAGCTAGACCACCGCTGCAATCTACACCACCTATGGGGAAGGTGGCAAAGCTCCATTAACATCTGCTGAAGATAGACCGTCTTCCAGCAAAAGTAAGATGTCTACTACTTACCGTGGACAATCCGATGTGCTCCCTTTTACGGACACGAATAACTGGAACAAAGGTATATATGATGGCCAAATAAAGAAAATGCTTGAATGGATCTCAAGTGGTCCAACAAGTGCCCTCTCCGCCACCTCAACTACCGCATCCAAAAACACCAGTCCTCTGAGTTGTCATCCCAATCACACTTGCTTTCTCCCAGCTCTCAAGTCTCCATCCGCCCTGCACAGTATGGTGGAACTGAGATGGCTGAGTCTGCAGAGCTGTTCAGTCACACTATAGCCTGGGATTGGAAGGTCTGTTCCCAAGCTACAGTGAGTACAGACCAGGAAATGGTCTGCAGTGATGCCCAGAACATTTGTGACTCTGATTCAGGCCGTGAGGACCAAGTTTCTGAGCATAATGTTGACCCTTATTCACAAACTGTAACACCTGTTGTTATAGACAATGAGGAACATACTGATGACGATGAGACGCAGACACCAGATTGGGATGACAACTTAAATATTCGTTCACGTCAGGAAGAGGCTCGGTCTGAGGGTGAGGGGAGTGCAAACACAACACTTGATGAGGAAGTTCTAGATCCCACCTACTGTCAACCCACAGTCAGGCACTCGAGGAGGTCAACAGAGGCGGTGGAGGAGGATGCTACTGACGACGAAGTTACCTTGCGCCTTCCTGGACAGAGGAGTAGTACTGGTAGCACGTCTACAACTGCATCCTCAGCCATCACTCTGCCTCTGAGCACTAGTCGGGGGGGCCTAGCAGGTCACATGCCCTCTAAGCCTTGCCTAGCCTGGTCCTTTTTTGACATAGCAAAAGATCGCCCAAATCATGTGATATGTAAAATTTGTTGTGATTCTGTTAGTAGAGGGCAAAACCTCAGCAGTTTGACAACTTCTTCCATGAATCGTCACATGAATAAATATCATGTCCCAGTGGGAAGCTCACCGTGCTGCAATGCGGCCTAGTGGAGCAGACCATCCACCGCCTGACCCTTCCAGTGCATCCGCGAGCTCTTCATCTTCTAGGACTGTGGGGACAGCTGTCACACCTGGTTTTCCACGCACAACTTCCACCACTGTAACCGCAACAGACAGTTTGCTTGGTAGGTCGTCAGTTGGTTTGGAAGGGGAAACAAGTGCGTGTGTACAGCTCTCTCAGACATCGATAGCACCAACGTTGGATGAAGGCAACATCATGACTATGCCTGCACTTTCCTCACAAACCTGCATTTTTCCAGGGACACCCTACTCACCACCGTCTACACACAGTAGCCAGATCTCTGTCCCTCAGATGTGGACAAATAAAAGGCCATTTCCTGCGACCCATGACAAAGCTAAGAGGTTGACTTTATCCCTCTGTAAGCTGTTGGCTACAGAAATGCTGCCTTTCCGCCTGGTGGACACACAGAATTTTAGAGACCTTATGTCTGTCGCTGTGCCCCAGTACCAGATGCCCAGTCTCCACCACTTCTCTAAGAAAGGTGTGCCTGCGCTACACCAGCATGTCGCACACAACATCACCGCTTCCTTGAGAAACTCTGTGTGAACGGGTGCATTTCACCACCGATACTTAGACAAGAAAGCATGGACAGGGACATTACATGTCGCTGACTGGGCACTGGGTAACTATGGTGATAGATGGTGAAGGGTCTGCTGCACAAGTCTTGCCGTCCCCACGACTTGTGTGTCAATCCTCTGTCTGTCCAAGTTCCGCCACTGCTTCTGCCTCCTCCACCTCATCTGGGTCCTCCACCTCCGCCCCAAGCCTGCCTGGTCAGGCCACCAGCGTTCTAACTGCGCAGAAGGAATCACGCACCCCTCATTACTATGCTGACAGCAGAGTGCAACGGCATCAGGCAGTCTTTAGCTTGAAATGTCTTGGAAATAAGAGTCACACAGCGGCTGAGTTGTGGGCAGCTCTGGAGACTGAGTTTGGTAAATGGTTGTCTCCACTCAACCTGCAGCCTGGTAAGGCCGTGTGCGACAATGCTGCAAACCTGGTAGCGGCCCTTCGCCGGGGCAAGGTGACACACGTGCCTTGTATGGGTCACGTGTTGAACCTTGTGTCCATCAATTCTTAACACACTATCCCGGCCTAGATGGCCTTCTGAACAGGGCACGAAAACTGTCTGCTCACTTCCGCCGTTCAACCACCGCAGCTGAGCGACTTGCATCGCTCCAGAAGTCTTTCGGCCTGCCGGTTCATCGCCTAAAATGCGATGTGCTGACACGCTGGAATTCAACTCTCCACATGTTATAGCGACTGTGGCAGCACCGTCGAGCCCTGGTGCAATACGTCATGACGTATAGCCTGGGCCAACGAGATGCAGAGGTGGGGCAGATCACCCTGATGAAGTGGTCTCAGATCAAGGACCTATGCACCCTTCTGCACAGTTTCGACATGGCGACGAATATGTTTAGCGCTGATAATGCCATTATCAGCATGACAATTCCAGTCATTTACATGCTGGAGCACAGGCTAAACACTATTCGGAGTCAGGGGGTGGGACAACAGGAAGGTGAGGAACTACAGGAGGATTCATATGCACAAGAGACAAAAAAATCACCAAGGTCCAGATGTTCATCATCACCAACGTGGCAGGCATGGGACCATGGGGGACAAAGATCAACAAGGGCGCATGGTAGCAGGCGAAATGTTGAGGAAGGTGCAGGACAACATGAAGAAATAGAGGACAAAGTGTCCATGGACATGGAAGACTCAGCGGATGAGGGAGACCTTGGTCAAATTTCAGTTGAAAGAGGTTGGGGGGAGATGTCAGAGGAAGAAAGAACGGTTAGCACCTCTATGCCACAAACACAGCGTGGACTTGGTCCGCATGGCTGCGCAAGACACATGAGCGCCTTCTTGCTGCACTACCTCCAACATGACCCTCGTATTGTCAAAATTAGAAGTGATGATGACTACTGGCTTGCCACACTATTAGATCCCCGGTACAAGTCCAAATTTTGTGACATAATTCCAGCCATAGAAAGGGACGCACGTATGCAGGAGTATCAGCAAAAGCTTTTACTCGATCTTTGCTCGGCTTTTCCATGAAACAACCGTGGTGCAGGGAGTGAATCTCCCAGTTGTAACTTGACAAACATGGGACGGTCTCGTCATCTTCAACAGTCTACCCGTACCAGCAGCACCGTATGTGGTGCTGGTAACAGCAATTTTATTGAATCTTTTCATAATTGTTTTAGACCATCCTTTGCAAGGCCACCAGAGACAACAAGTCTGACACATAGTCAACGGCTGGAGAGGATGATACAGGAGTATCTCCAAATGAACATCGATGCCATGACTTTGCAAATGGAGCCTTGCTCATTTTGGCCTTCAAATCTTGAAAAATGGAAAGAGCTCTCCACTTACGCCTTGGAGATTTTGTCGTGTCCAGCTGCCAGCGTTGTCTCTGAACGTGTCTTCAGTGCTGCTGGGTGTGTGCTCACAGATAAGCGCACGCGTCTGTCCAGTGACAATGTGGACAGACTAACGTTCATCAAAATGAACAAGTCATGGATCCACAAGGAATTTACTACCCCTGTGTCATCCTGGGGAGAGTAAATGCTTGTGGATTTGCAATGTGCTTGATGCAAATCAAAACATCCTGTTTGCAACTGGGGCACAAGTGCTGCCACTGAAGGGGTGGGTGTGTGTGTGGCCCAATTTTTGGAAAAAAGGGAGACTCCGCTTGGAGTAACCCTTGCTTGCTGTGTTTTTTTTATAAAGAGCCAAGATGAACAGAGCTGGGATCAGGAAAGACTTAGCTACCTACCCCGGTGTCATCCTGGGGACGGTGAAGGATGGCGTATTTTTGAATGTGCTTGATGCAAATGTACCTGTGAAGTGTACAACTGGGGCACAAGTGTTGCCACTGAAGGGGTGGGTGTCTGTGGCCCAATTTTGGAAAAAAGGGAGACTCTGCTTGGAGTAACCCTTGCTTGCTGTGTTTTTTAAAAGGAGACAAGATGAACAATTCATGGTTCAGCAAAGACTTTGCTACCTACCCTGATGTCAAAATATCTTCAAGGGATGTAGCTATTGAGCCATCCACCCTCCGTATACCCAATATTGTATTTGAAGTGTTGTGTTGCCTAACCATATATGCCAATAATTTACTGGATTGATTTCCAAGCTCAAAATATGATTGTCGGGTAAAGATTAATTTGCATTTGGACTTGGTCTCAGAGTGCTGCGTATATAACCTATATGATTGCATCCAGGCCGCCCTATTTCCATCAGTTGGGGCCGATATATATATTGCCTCTAAGTCCCTAAGTCTCCCCTCTACTATATCATCCTCAGTTTTAGTCACTCTTTTAAGATGTTATGGTTGAAGACAAACACCCTCTAAGGTAGGCTTTAAGAGTGTCCCACACCAAATTAATATTCCAGGGTTTAGGGTGGGCTTCCAGGAAATCCTCTATTTGGGTCAGAGTTCTATCACTTTGATCTATTAGTTTCAGCCAAAAGGGGTTTAACCTCCAAAAGGGTTTACCAACACCTTGGTTAGTCTTCATAGTAAGAATCACTGGGCTGTGATCTGATATGCCCCTGACCCCGTGTACCACGTCATCCACCCAGGTTGCGATATTGCGCGACCCAAAAATATAATCCAGTCGGGACAGCGTGCGTCTAGTAGAAGAATGACATGTATATTCTCTGGTATTAGGATGCCGGAGTCGCCAAAGGTCAATCCACCCACCTCTCTCCATGCATTGCTGCAAATCAGTCAAGTGTGTGGCCGAATGTTGTCCCCCTCCATCCATCCGAAACCTGTCCTGCTCCTCAGTCATCACAAGATTAAAATCCCCCATACATAACACATACGCATCTGGATAATTGAGGGCAAAGCTCAGTGCTTGTTTAAGAATGGAGATGCGAGCTGGCGGGGGGTTGTAAATACATAACAGCACATAATCTCTAGAGTTTATAGACGCATATATAAACACAAATCGCCCCTCCGGGTCACGCCTCACCACCTTCACTTCCTAATGGATATGTCTATGGACCAATAGAGAGACACCCCTGGAGTAGCTGGTGTGGAACGCATGTGCCGACCATTGTACCCACGGTTTGTTTACTAGTCTGGCTGTGTCTTGTGTGAGGTGAGTCTCTACCAGTACCACCAGTTGGGCCTTGACTTGATTAATTTGGGAGAATACCTTAATACGTTTTTTGGGCGATTTAAGGCCTCTTACATTCCAGGTCATAAATATCAGCTCTGACCCCATATCACATAGATCTTTTTATAGAACCAGGATCCCAGGTATAAGACGCTTTCTGCCCTGCAATTAAGTGTGGTTAATCCTCCAACAGTAATAAGCCTGTCCCTGCAAAGAAATAAAGTTAATGCAATTGCAGCTGTAAACATAAAGAACCAATATCGAACTTCAGGACCTTTCCAATAAGTCCTGTAAAACATTTCACACATCAATGGGGATACCACCACTGAATACAGTGTCCTGGTATAGGTGGTATAAGGGTGCACAAGATAGGGCTCCCATTTCACAAGAACCAATTCCTGGCCAATTCCTCCATCACTCGAGGCACGGGGAAGTCCCATCTGTCTCCAAAGGGGGCTTCAAGCAACCATGGAAGAAAAGGGTCGCCAGGGGGCACAGAAAATGTCACCTAGGAAAGTAATCTCATTGCTTCTGCCCTTTGGGTTTCGGGTGTACCTGTAGCCAGTCTTCAACCTCAGCAGGTGTAGTAAAAAACAAGAGATAACCCTTCATGCACTATGCGGAGCCGGGCAGGGTACAGCATAGAGTAGATGATGTTCCGCTCCCTTAATTTCTTCTTCACCTCCATGAAGTGGGCCCTCTGTTTCTGGAGGTCCACCGAAAAGTCCGGAAAGATCGAGAGCGCAGCATTATTGAACTTGAGTGGGCTCTTCTGTCGGGCCAGACGGAGTGCTGTGTCTCTATCTCTGTAGTTGAGCATCCTTGCTAAAAAGGGACGTGGTGGCGCGCCTGGAATAGGAGGCCTCCTTGGGACTCTGTGCGCTCTCTCCACCGCAAATGTCGAGGAGAACTCATCTCCGAGATTAGATTTCAGCCACTCCTCCAGGAATTGTTCGGGATGCTGACCTTCCGAGCGCTCTGGCAGTCCTATGATTCGTATATTGTTTCTACGCATGCGGTTCTCCAGATCGTCTGCTTTCTAGCGCCATGCATTTGCTGATTCGGTCATTGTGGTCATTTTGTTACAGTTTGATCCTCCAGTTCAGACACTCGCGTCTCGACTTCCGCTGTTCGGGCCCTCAGGGATTGCATGTCCTGACGCAGGAGGCCCACCTCTGAATGTACCTCCTCAATCTTCCCTGTGAGGGAGCTGTTGCATGTAGAAATTGCTTGTAGAAGCTGTTCATACACCTGCCTCAGAGTTAAATCATCTTGATCCTCTGACCCATCATCCAATAGTGCCTGACCATTTGGGGTAGCATTTCTCTTGGCTTTAGGGGCATCTGCCTGACCACCCTTTGTGACCTCCTTAAGTTTGTCAATAGCTCCACTTTGTTTAGGGGGACTCATATTGATACACTGGGGATTTGCTGATTCTGCACCCCTCTCTTATCGTGCCCCCGTGCGTCTGAATCTGTGCCTTTAGAATATATATTTAGTAATATGTCTGTCTCCACTTCCTCACCACGTCCAGAGAGCCAGAGAACAGCCACTTATATGGTGGATAATAAGAATGAAGGGAGTCCCAGGGCAGCACAGCACTCAGGGTGTATTTATCAGGATGATGCAGGCCTCGCAGCATGGGGACTTCAATATGTGCCACTTATTTGTTTTCATGTGTCGGAGAATCTGCAGGGCCTGTGTTTCAAGGCACACACTCCAGACCCTCCAGCACTAAGGGTTAAAGTCTCCTACACAGCCACCGGTCCCTGCTGCTCACTGACTGCCAGTTACACAGCTAACGGATTAACTCCCTGTGCTCACCACTCCCGGGTCTTCCCCTCTGGCCATAAATCTGTCACTCCTCACTGATCTCCGGAGTCATGCTCTGCTGCTCACTGTGAAAATGCAGGCTGTGGGAAGATGGCTGCTGCTCCACACTCTCCAGCCTCAGGAGATCCAGCAACGCCGTGCAGGAGTCAGGGAATAGCTCCAGTGGGAATCACCAGCCTCCAGATGGTGTCTCCTCTCACAGCAGCAGGTCAGTGAGTAAATGGGTCAGGTAACCGGGTGTAAATGGCCAGGATAAGATCAGGATTATAGGAGCTCTCTTCCCATGCGTCCTCTCTGGTCGGCTACATCGCCCCTTCAGCAAACACTTTGCTACCTATCCCGGTGTCATCCTGGGGACGGTTAAGTATGGCGTATTTTAGAATGTGCTTGATGCAAATCTAGCTGTGAAGTGTACAACTGGGGTACAAGTGCTGCCACTGAAGAGGTGGGTGTCTGTGTGGCCCAATTTTTGGAAAAAAAGGGAGACTCCGCTTGGAGTAACCCTTGCTTACAGTGTTTTTAAAAATGATCCAAGATGAACAGAGCTGGGATCAGGAAAGACTTTGCTACCTACCCCGGGGTCATCCTGGAAACTGTTAAGGATGACGTAATTTTGAATGTTCTTGATGAAAATCTACCTGTGAAGTGTACAACTGGGGCACAAGTGCTGCCACTGAAGGGGTGGGTGTCTGTGTGGCCCAATTTTTGGAAAAAAGGGAGACTCCGCTTGGAGTAACCCTTGCTTGCTGTGTTTTTTTTTTTTCCAAAATTTTTTATTAATTTTCAAATTTTTAATAAACATAACAAGATATTCATAGTTACACAAGGAAAAACATTTGTCTGACAATATGTGACATAATAGGGTGCTATGTCCCAACTTGATATTTTAAACTGTTTATCTGTTTGATATGATCTCTATTAAACCCAGGCAAAAGTACTAAGAAATAACATACGCAATACAAGTCAATTAAAATCATTAAACCCCTGTGCCAACCCCGAATGCTTCCAAATTTTCTGGCACGTCTTGTTGCTACCTTAGCGTCCCGTCTCCCCTTCCCTCCAGAACCCACACCCATGTGATTTTCAATTTACCCAGGTTGTCCTGGATATCATTCAGAAGGTACCATTCCGATTGTATAAAAGGTATCATCAGATTATTTATTTCTCCCTGAGTAAATTGACTTTCAATGAAGTTTCTCCATTTCCCAAAGAACTTGGGTGTCAACCTGTCTTTGTCCCTTTCCGCTTCCAGTTTCTCCAGCCTCAATAGATTATGTAATTCACCGATGACCTCTTTTATGGATGGGCCCTCCCTTTGTATCCAATGTTTTAAGATGGACCGTTTGGCTATCATGGCTACGTCATGTATTATTGTATATTTCTTCTTTCCCGGCATGTCCGTTCCCCCTCTTACTCCTCCCTCAAAGGAATGAAAAATCCACACCATTAGCTCTAGATTTCCAGAAATTCCCCATGTTGCCTGGACAAATAATCTAACTTGATTCCAGAACCTGTGAATTTCCTTACACTCCCATAGTCCATGTAGCATATCTGTTTTTTCTCTTTGACATTTAGGGCACCGCATATCTCTTCCCGGAATGTTGAAGCCCATACTAGCCCTATGTAAAATTCTAAATTGGGTATCTCTCCATCTCTCATTGGTAACATGTTTCCGCATCTGTACCCATCCCTTCAATATATCCCCTACGACTTCCTGCCCTTTCAATTGTTTCCCCCACGCTGTTAGAGTACGGCTATCCTCCCCAGATATAAGCACTCCCCGAAATGTTCGGTAAATTTGGGAAACATTTACACTTGTTACATCGCTTTCCATAAACTCATCAGACTCTTATTCAATTCCTTTCCAAGCTCACTCAGATCTACAAATACTCCATGCTTCAATTGTTCATATTGGATGATATGTGAGCTATTAAGGTCATACTTGTCAAGCACTTCCCGCCCTGTTAGCCACCTTCTCTCCTCCACATTCATGACATCCTTCATTCTCTCGACGCCCTTCTCTTTCCATCTAGTAAATAGCTTATTTTCCCGTCCCATGGGAAAGTTCGGAGATTCCCAGGGATTTAAGTACTTAGATACTTTCCATGACAGCCCCAATTTCTTTCTTACCAGTTTCCATGTTAGCATAGTATCTCGGAATAAGATTGAGTTCCTTATGTGCCCATCCGCCCTGGACAATGGGGAGTGTAAAATAGACGCCAAATCCCACGGTGATGCATACTTGGCTTCCATGCCATAGTCTGAGTGCCTGCTTGTTCCTCTCATCCAATCAAACACATGTCTCATTATACACACCAGGTTATAACCCCGAACATCTGGGAAACTAAGACCTCCTTCCTCCGTTGACTTCATCAGTGATCGTAACTTTATCCTAGGTTTCCTTCCCCTCCATATAAAATCCGCATACGCTGAGTTGAGCCTATTTACGTCCCTCAGTTTTAGCAATATCAGGATCGTCTGGAATGGGTACAATAGCCTAGGAAAGCTCATCATTTTTATCAGGTGGCATCTTGCCAGTAGTGGTAGAGGCAGACCCTTCCATCCCTTTAGTTGTGCTATAATTTTCCTAATTAGCGGGCCATAATTCATCTCGTAAATTGATTCCACCGTTCTTCCTATATGAATTCCTAGGTATTTAAGTGATGTCTGTGCTATAGGAATGCCACATAGACAACCATCCCTTGCATTCCCCCCTTTTAGGAACAGGATATCACACTTTTTTATTCAATTTGAATCCTGAGACTAATCCAAATTTTTCAATTAGGGCTAGAGTATGTGGCAAATCCGCGTTAGGGTCCCCCATGTATAGTATGACATCATCGGCAAAAGGCACTGTCTTTATTTCAGTTCCCCTTACCTTAATCCCTTTAAAACTATTGGGGCCCTGCAGTATTCTTGACAATGGTTCAATGGCCAAGTTGAATAGAAGGGGAGATAGCGGGCAGCCTTGTCTTGTTCCCTTCATCAAAGGGAACACGTCTGATAGAAAACCTGGAGTGTGTATCCTAACTCCCGAGTTAGCGTAAAGATTCCTAATGTAAAGCCTCATTTTGCCTACAATCCCTGTGGCCTCTAGTACTTTGTCCAGCCAGCTCCAATTTACATTGTCAAACGCTTTTTCTGCGTCGAGTGTAACTAGAGCGGGTCTTGCCCCCCTCTCTATCTGTTCCAATCTCACCACATCCACCACTAGTATTGTCTTCCGGATATTAGTGACAGCATTTCTCCCTTTAATAAACCCTACCTGGTGCTCTGTAATGATCCTTGGAAGAATGCTGGCCAATCTATTAGCCATAATCTTAGACATTATTTTTAAATCCTGGTTTATAAGTGATATGGGTCTATAACTAGTGGGATCATCCAGGTCTTTAGTTCCCTTAGGGAGTAATTTGATATATGCTACATTTGAATTTTTAGGAATTTCCTCTCCTTCCAAAAATGCCTTAAATACAGCAGTTAAACCCGGCGAGATCAGATCTCTCATAGCATAAAATTCGCTGTTAAAACAGTCGGGGCCTGGTGCCTTGTTGGTGTTAAGCTCCCCGATTGTTCTAGTCACCTCCTCCACTGTGATATCTGCGTTTAGGTCACTCAGATCTTCCTCTGTTAAGCTAGGCAAGTGCGCTTGTCTTAACCACTTTACCTCGTCAGTCATGTCATTGTTTCCTGACCCATATAATTTTCTATAAAAATCTCCCAGCAATTTATTAATTTCCTTAGGATCTGTGGTCACCTCCCCCCCCTTTCTTTTTAGTTTGGAAATCACTGTCATTTTCCTGCTACCCTTTGCCAAATTTGCCAACATCCTCCCCGCCTTGTCGCCAAATCTATGTAACTCTACTTCCCTAAGCGACCAAAATAATTGTTCCTTTTTTTGGCCCATTCATCGAACCCCCTTTTCGCCTCCATCTGTCTTTTGCCGTGGGAGATCTATTTGCCAAATACTTTGTGTATGCTACCCGCACTGCTTCACTCTGGGCTTTATAATTCTCATTGGTTTTCCTTTTGATCATGGCCGCATTTCCAATCAGGCGACCCCTCAAGACCGCTTTTGCCGTTTCCCAGTATAGCACTGGGTTCCCTTTGTGTTCCTTGTTTTCCTCTGTGAATTCTCCCCACCACTCTTGTAATACCCTGTGGAAATGATCTTGTCTGAGAAGAAACGATGGAAATCTCCATATGATATCTGTACCTCTCTTGAATTTCTCTCTGATACCCAATCTCACTCGACTATGATCAGATATCACCATGTTTTCTATCACACATTCTTGTGCCCCATAAACTAGGCCTTGAGAAATCCAAAATTGATCAATACGCGACCAGCTATCATGAGGATGCGAGAAGTGTGTATATTCTCTATCATGCGGGTGAGCTAATCTCCAGATGTCCTTCAGACCCACGTCTTCTGTTACATCCCTATGGTCCGGCCTTCTGTCCACATCCCCTGTCCTCTCCTTCCCCCTCCTCCTGTCTTCAGCTGAGTCTGGGACTGTGTTAAAATCCCCTCCCACTATGA
Source organism: Anomaloglossus baeobatrachus (assembly GCF_048569485.1). Lineage (NCBI taxonomy): Eukaryota > Metazoa > Chordata > Amphibia > Anura > Aromobatidae > Anomaloglossus > Anomaloglossus baeobatrachus. The sequence continues at coordinate 213,875,697 of NC_134355.1, read as the reverse complement.
TGTTGGTCTCCCCATCTGCTAGTATGTTGGCCTTTATGCCATCATGAAATATGCTCTGTTGGGAATTTGGACCGTAGACATTGTAGATACTTAATTTACCCGCTGGACTAATGATTGTTAAATGTTGCCACCGTCCCTGATCGTCTGCCTCGTGTGTCACTACTTCACGGCTGAGCTGTTTATGTATTAGAATCATGGTACCCGCTTTCCTACCTTGTGCCTCTGCCCCATATACGATACCCACCCAGTATTTCTTCATGCGGAAAAAGTCCTCCTTCCCCAAATGCGTTTCCTGCAATAATGCAATGTCTGTTTTTAGTCTTTTCAGATGTCTTTGTATCATTGCTCCTTTGTTAGGAGATCTCAAGCCTTTCACATTCCATGTAGTTACTTGTACCATGTTTGCCTTTGTATTTTGCTCTTACTACTTCCTCCCCTGTGGGCCCTGAACTCACAAGAGACAAGACATTTATCGCCAGGAATAGAATTTGGCCCCCAGGCTAGACACTTCTTTTCCCCCCCTTGTAGGTATACCAATACCAAATATAACAATAAACAAATAACTGTAGAACACGTTTTCCCTTCTGGGAAACTTTTGGCTCTTTTCGCCATGTTGATGACTTCCCATTTTCCTAGCCAAACTGTTGAGCTCCTTAGTCACCCCCCTTAAAGTATATGTTCTAGCCCCGGATTCACATGAGTCACATGAACAAGCCTTAAATAATAAGTCAAAAATAGTAAAGTACGACAAGACCTCTATAAGAACTTAAAGTCCAACTTAGCTCTACTTTCTGGTGGCCGTCCCAACACTCCGAGCAAACAGATCCACTTCATTCGCATCTGGAGGTCGTTTCTGGACAAAGGTGAGTGAAAGTGAAACTGAATGTAGGAGTGAGACTAAAATTGAAACTGAAAGTAAGCGGGTGAGACTGAAAGTGAAACTGAATGTAGGAGTGAAAGTGAATATGTGAGAGAAAAAGAGCGTGTGAGGAAAAGCGAGTGTGGGACTGAAAGTGAGTGTGAGACTGAAAGTGAAACTGGATATGGGAGTGAGTGTGGGACTGAAAGTGAAACTGAATATAGGAGTGAAAGTGAATATGTGAGAGAAAAAGTGTGAGGCAAAGCGAGTGTGGGACTGAAAGTGAGTGCGAGACTGAAAGTGAAACTGAAAGTAAGCGTGTAACTGAATATGAACGTGAGAGTGAAAGTAAGAGAGCGAGAGAGTGCGAGAGAGCGAGAACAGGACCAGCAATATCTTGTTCAGTTCAGTTATCTGAACCATTCCCAACAGTTAGTCTTTGTGTTCCGAGCGAGGATTGTTGTGTTGTGCTGGGCTCAATCTCCTTTCCTCTCTACTCTCCACCCACAATTGTTCCTCAAAGCTCCTCGGGTCTTTCCCTGGGCCTCTTGGGGATCCTCCTCTGCTGGTCCCTTCTCCATTATTTCCTCTTTGTCCGTCAGCCCGATTCTTATCCTGATCTGCCATGAGAGTACGCTCTGCTTCTTTATAGTCTTTGTAATATGCAAACGAACCATTGAGATTCCTGACTTTCAGTGTGGCACGGTATAGCAGTTGGCACTTGACTTTTTTTGTTATACAGTAATGAACATACTTAGCTGAATTCTTTTCTCTTTCTGGAGACTTCTGCTGAGTAATCTCCAAAAATCAGCAATCTACTGCCTTGGTAATGCAAAGGTCGCTGTCTGTCTCTAAAGGCCCTCAGTATTTCCTCTTTATGTTTATAATCAAGATATTTGACTATCACTTGCCTAGCTCTCAGCGGGGCTTTGTTTGGATTTGGATCCTCTCCCTTATTCGCTTCTTGTTGTGTCAGTGGTCCCACTCTGTGCGCTCTTTCCACTCTGAATTTAGCCTTAATGCCCAGGGCCTGAGGTAACTCCTGCTCACATATGTTATCCAGCTGTCCCAAAGTTACCGATTCTGGCAGCCCCACAATGCGCAAATTATTGCGCCTTGACCGGTTCTCCAAATCTTCCGCTTTATCTCTCAAATAAATCATTAGACTTCACTAGACTTGCTATTTGTCCTTGCATAGCCAAAATTATTTCTCCAGAATCAGATATTCTCTGTTCTGTTTCTGCCAATCTAGATGCTTGGGCGTTTATCTGCTTTTGCATAGCAGCCAATGATGTTTGTATGGCTGTCTCAATGACCACTTTAATCTCTTTTGACAGATGTGATGACACTTCTGCAGCTAATTTTTTATAATTTATATTGAGCTCCTGGGTGTACTTGTTTTGGCCTGCAGGTGGTGCTATTGTCTTATATTTCTTATTTTGCACTGGGCTTTTACCTCTCTCCCAGCAGTAATTTGCATGCTTGAGATATTGGTGTTCCTGGTTGCTTCTTGTTTTCTTTGCAGGGGGTATTAGTATTTCTGGCATGTAGCTTCTGGTGAGGTCTTTCAGGATTAGGTCCCTTATGTTGCTTGATTATTTTCCCTTCTCTTCCTGCTGCTCCACTGTGCACCCTTTCCCTGCCACCTCCTCCTTCCCTTCTCTCTACTTCCTCCAAGTCGATTTCATCTTCCCACTGAGATCCTCCCTCTTCTGTCCCCTGCATCCATCTCTCACCAGCCCCCTGCTCTTCTGTCTCATCGCTCACATCTCCTTTACCTCCCCCTCTCCTGTTCTGTGTTACCGTTGCTTGCAGCTGAGACTCCGACCCCTCCTCCATCAGACTCTCCGGCGCCATGTTAATTTCTTCCTCCCCACGCTGCCCGTCTGAGTCACTCATTCTCCAGGACACCTCGCTGCAGCCAGCACTTCTCAGCAGGTACCGCTCCATGCATGCAGGCTTCCTATTCCCCGCTGCGTTCTTTTTGTCTAGTCCACGTGTCAGGGTGAGTTGTTTTCCGTCGGTTTCTCCGGGGGGTGGCAGGAGCTTCCCCTCTATGCTGTCACCTCAGCCAGGACCGGATCCGGAAGTCCGCTTGCTGTGTTTTTTAAAAGGAGCCAAGATGAACAATTTCATGGTTCAGCAAAGACTTTGCTACCTACCCCGGGGTCATCCTGGGAACGGTTAAGGATGGCGTAATTTTGAATGTTCTTGATGCAAATCTAGCTGTGAAGTGTACAACTGGGGCACAAGTGCTGCCACTGAAGGGGTGGGTGTCTGTGTGGCCCAATTTTTGGAAAAAAGGGAGGCTCCGCTTGGAGTCACCTTGCGGTGTTTTACATGATGTTAGAAGGGCATGCCATGTCTATATCTGTGTCTCATCCTCTTTTCCTGTTTTGTTTTCGCATGAGAATTTGTACTTGTCACTTTCCCATGTGTTTGTGTTGTGTTGTGAGTTGTTTGTCACCTTTTGGACACCTTTGAGGGTTTTTCTAGGTGTTTTTGTGTGTTTGTGATTGCCTCCCATTGTTTCCTATGCGGTTCGAGTGGTTCGCCGAACCGAACTCGAACGAGACCTCCGTTCAGCGAACCGAACTCGAGCCGAACCACGGCCGGTTCGCTCATCTCTAGTACTGACTGGTCAGCTAGTGTTATACATCATGTGAGTAATTGCTTGGTTAAAGCAGAAAAATAAAATTTTTATTTTTTCCTTCCACGTTGCTTTAGTGAAGGTTTAATAAACTTCTTGGATGTGGTTTTGAGCAGTGTGAGGAGTGCAGTTTTTAGAATATCACTTTTGACTAGAGATGAGCCACCCCCCTACTGTTCGAGTTCAGTTCGTCAAACGGTGGGTGTGTTCGACGAACACCTTCGAACCCCATTGAAAACAATGGCAGGCAAACACAAACACATACAAACACATAGAAAACACCTTCTAAGGTGTCCAAAAGGTGACACACAACTCACAAGACACCAAACACACTTGGAAAAGTGACAAGTACATATACTCATGCTAAAACAAAAGAGCTGGACGAGTAAAAGGAGGAGACACAGATATAGGCATGTCATGCCCTTCTAAAATCATCTAAAACACAGCAAGTCCAACCAGAGTCTCCATTTTTTCTAAAAATTGGGCCACAGACACCACTTAAATGGCATCAATTGTCCCCCAGTTGCAAACTTGACATGTTGATTTGCATGAAGCACAATCAAAAATACACAAGCCTTTACTCTCCCCAGGATGACACAGGGGTAGTAAAGTCCTTGTGTATCCATGACTTGTTCATCTTGATGAACGTTAGTCTGTCCACATTGTCAGTGATACCAGACAGCAGGAGAAAAGCAGGTTTAAATACCGTGCCAAACCACAGGAGTATTCTCTGCACATTGTCCTGAGGAAGAGGACGGACATGTCCTCGAAACGCGTAGACCTGTGAAAATAAAGGGAAGATTTTACTAACATCATCTGGACTCCTGTGGTTTGGCACGGTATTTAAACTCGCTTTTCTCCTGCTGTCTGGTATTTCTCCTCGTTGCGGGACCGCTGCCTTCCACACTACACATATGCTTGCTAAGGGGTTGTGACTAGCACAACCCGACCAGGTGAGTGCTTCTGCTTGTATTCACCCTCTTGTGTCATAGCGGGTAAGACCCTATTGCGCCTTTTCTCTCCACAGCTTCTCTTGCCACATTGTCAGTGGACAGATGCATGCACTTATCTGTCAGCACACACCCAGCAGCAAAGAAGACACGTTCCGAGAGAACGCTGGCTGCAGGACACGACAAGATATCCAAGGCGTAAGTGGTGAGCTCAGGCCATTTTTCCAGATTGGAAGCCCAAAATGAGCAAGGCTCCAGTTGCAGAGTCATGGCATCGATATTCACTTGGAGATACTCCCGTATCATCCTCTCCAGGCGTTGACTATGTGTCGGACTTCTTGTGTCTTGTAGCCTTCAAAGGATGGTCTAAAAATTTCATGAAACGATTCCATAAAATTGCTGTAACCACCAGATACGGTGTTGCTGGTACGGTTTGAGTGATGATGACTCGACAGTCTCATGGTTGGCAAGTTAGAACTGTGAGATTCACTCTGTGCACCACTGGTTTTAGTGGAAAAGCCGAGCTAAGATTGCATAACAGCTTCTGCTGATACTCCTGCATACGTGCGTCCCTTTCTATGGCAGGAATTATTTCGCCAAATTTTTACTTGTACCAGGGATCTAAGAGTGTGGCAACCCAGTAGTCAGCATTACTTCTAATTCTGACAATCCGAGGGTCATGTTGTAGGTAGCGCAGCAAGAAGGCGCTCATGTGTCTCGCGCATCCAAAAGGACCAAGTCCTTGCTGTGTTGGTGGCGGCGAGGTGAGAATCATGCTTCCTTCCTCTGCCATCTCCCCAAACCTCGAACAACAGAAATGTGATCAAGGTCTCCCTCATCTGCTAAATCTTCCATGCCCATCGCCAGTTCGTCCTCCATTTCTTCTTGGGCTCCTGCACTTTCCTCAACAGTTTGGCTGCTACCATGTGCCCTTGTTAATCCCTCTCCCCCACCGTCCCATGCCTGCCGCCTTGGTGCTGCTGACCATCTGGACCTTGTAGATCTTGTTATCCCTTCCGCATATGAATCCTCCTCTACTTCCTCCCCTTCCTCTTGTCCCACCACCTGACTCCGAATACTGTTTAGAGTGTGCTCCAGCATGTAAATAACTGGAATTGTCATGCTGATAATGGCATTGTCAGCGCTAAACATCTTCGTCGCCATGTCAAAACTGTGCAGAAGGGTGCATAGGTCCTTGATCTGAGACCACTCCAGCAGCGTGATCTGCCCCACCTCTGGATCTCGTTGGCCCAGGCTATACATCATAACGTATTGCACCAGGGCTCGGCAGTGCTGCCACAGTCACTGCAACATGTGGAGAGTCAAATTCCAGCGTGTCGGCACATCGCATTTCAGGCAGGCCGAAAGACTTCTGGAGCGATGCAAGTCGTTCAGCTGCGGCGTGTGAATGGCGGAAGTGAGCACAGAGTGACCGTGCCCTGTACAGAAGCCCATCTAGGCCAGGAGAGTGGGTTAAAAATTGCTGGACAACAAGGTTCATCACGTGAGCCATACAAGGCACGTGTGTCACCTTGCCCCGGCGAAGGGCCGCACCCAGGTTTGCAGCATTGTCACACACGGCCTTCCCTGGCTGCAGGTTGAGTGGAGACAACCCTTGCTGAAACTCAGTCTCCAGAGCTGACCACAACTGGGCAGCTGTGTGACTCACATTTCCCAGATATTTCAATGTAAAGACCGCCTGGTGCCGTTGAGCTCTGCTGCCAGCATAGTAAGGAGGTGTGCGGATTCGGAGTAATACTGCGGACGCGAAGCAAAATCTTAGGCAGGCGCATGAACTGTTTAATAAGATGCTTTTGGAGAAGGCGGTAAGGAAGCAGGCATTCCAAAAACTGCATTTTTATGAAGAGGGAGAAAAAGTTGGTCATTATTATCGGTTATAGCTGCAGCTCAAAGGAGTAGCTCATTTGTGCATGGTATGGACACTGTGGAGGGGACACGGGTCACTGAGGTTAAGGAGATCCTTGGGGTCTTTAGAGATTTCTATCGCACGCTATATTCTTCCAGCGGAGAGGTGAGGGTGGAAGAGGTAGACTCATTTCTTGAGCGAGGTGAGCTTCCTGTGTTATCTGTGGCAGATAGAGATAAATTGGAGTTACCTATTAATATTGATGAACTGGAAGACGCTCTGCATGGCATGAGCAATAACAAGGTACCGGTAGCAGACGGGCTACTGTTTGAAATTTATAAACAGTTAGAAGAAATCCTATTACCTAAACTATTGAAAGTCTTTGAGGTGGAGGAGGGGGAAGGTGTATTGCCTGAATGTATGAGAGAAGCAATAATAGTAGTAATTCCTAAGGAGGATAAAAATCTGAGGCTTCCAGACTCATAGACCAAGCTCGTTATTAACAGCGGACGTGAAGCTTCTGGCTAAGGTGTTGTCAAACCGGCTGACTGGAGTTATATCTAACCTAATACATATGGATCAATCAGGGTTTATGGCCAATAGGTCGACAGCTGCTAATATCAGGAGATTATATCTTAATCTACAGTTACCACCTGACAACCCTGGCCGGAGCGTGATCGCTTCGCTAGATGCCCAGAACGCGTTCAATAGTGTTGAGTGGGTGTATCTGTGGAAAGTGTTGCAACATATGGGTTTTGGCCCTCGGTTTGTAAAGCGGGTGCAGTTGTTGTATAATAGGCCTACTGCTAAAGTTAGAGTTAATGGTATGACCTCTGCAGAGTTCGAGTTGCATCAGGGAACGAGGCAGGGCTGCCCACTATCGCAGCTCCTATTTGCTATTGCAATAGAGCCTCTGGCTGTGGCCATTAGGAAATCGAAGGAGATCCATGGATTTAGATATGGGCATTTAGAGGAGAAAATAGCTCTTCATGCTGATGACTTATTACTTTTCTTGGGGGATCCGTCAGCCTCATTGGATCATGCCATGCACATAATAGAGAAATTTGGAGAAGTTTCGGGACTGACCATTAATTGGTCTAAATCGAGCCCCTTTAAATTGGATGGGGAAGTAATCTGGACAAATGATGATACTGGGACTAACAAATTGAAGAGTGTGGACGAATTTAAATATTTAGGTATCCAGATATTCAGAAAATGGGGAATATTGAGGAATGGAGACACAAGGGTGTAATATACATGCATCAGATATTGGACGGAGGAATTTTGAAATCGTTCCCACAGTTACAGACTGAGTTTTAGTTGCCGGTGTCTGGCTAGCTCCACTACAGTCAATTGAAACATGCGATTGCAGCCCAAGTGGCTAAAAAAAGTGTGGACATACAGACTGACCTGGTGCTGGAGTATGTGTGTCAGGGGGGAGGAAGCACTAAAGGGATAATTTCTGGCACGTATAAAGATATACTACATACCTTTCTTTTAGACTACCCACTTAAAACTAAATCTAAATGGGAGGATGAAGTTGGGACGATAACGGAGGAGGTATGGGAGAGTATCTTAGAGTATGTCCCTAAACTTTCCATGAGCGAACTGGCCAGACTAACCTATACGTGATTCACCGGGTATATAGGTCTCCCTTACTGATGTTTAAAATTGGGTTGAAAAGGAATTAGCAGTGTCCAAGGTGTCAGGGATCTGACGCAGGTATTTTTCATATGATGTGGTCTTGTCCGAGACTGATCTCCTTTTGGACTAAGGTTATCCACAAGATAGGAAGAACATATGGGTGTGTCCTTCCCAGGGAACCATTGATATGCCTATTGGGATATGTTGAGGAGCTTGGGGTGGAAAATTGCCATTGCTAGGTTGCTGTATGCGGCAAGAAAGCTAATTGCCAGGTCCTGGATTAGAAAAGACCCCCCGACCAGGGGAGAGTACATTAAAAGGGTGAAATGTATTCTTCAGCTGGAACAGGGAGTGTATGAAAGAAGGGGGAATGTTAAAATGTTTGAGAAGCTATGGTCTCCTTGGCTGCAATGTGAATAGGACGAGTGAGGGACCAGTAAACTGGTTTGGGACCGGAATAGCCGTCGGAGACCTCCGATGTGTGTGTTTTCTTTTATTTGTGTTGCTAGTAGTTCCTCCTGCACGTAGGGATGAACGGGATGGTTGCTATACTGCAGTTTGAGGGTATTCTAAGTGTGTACTAAATGGGATGTAGTATTGGGGAGGAGTGTTGCTCACGGGATGTGGGGGGGAAGGGGGCGGGAGGGGGAGGGAAAGAGTTAATAGATATGATAAACTTAATTTGGATGCCGATTTGTTATACTGTTGTATGTATTCTGTTTTAATAAAAAAAGTATCTGATTTAAAAAATAAGGAGGTGTGCGGGATTCCTTGTGTGCAGTTACAACGTGGGTGGCCTGACCAGACAGGCTTTGGGCGGAGGTGGAGGACCCAGATGAGGTGGAAGAGGCAGAAGCAGTTGAGGAACTTCTACTTACAGAGGATTGACACACAAGTCGTGGGGACGGCAAGACTTGTTCAACAGACCCTTCTCCATCTCTCACCATAGTTACCCAGTGCCCAGTCAGTGACATGTAATGCCCCTGTCCATGCTTACTGGTCCAAGTATCTGTGGTGAAATGCACCCTGTCACACACAGAGTTTCTCAAGGAAGCGGTGATGTTGTGTGCGACATGCTGGTGTAGCACAGGCACACCTTTCTTGGAGAAGTAGTGGCGACTGGGCATCTGGTACTGGGGCACTGCGACGGACATAAGGTCTCGAAAATCCTCTGTCCACCAGGCGGAAAGGCAGCATTTCTGTAGCCAACAGCTTGCAGATGGTGAAAGTCAACCTCTTAGCTTTGTCACGGCTAGGAGGAAATGGTCTTTTACTTGTCAACATCTGAGGGACCGATGGCTGGCTGCTGTGCTGAGACGGCGTTGAGTAGGGTGTCCCTGGAAAACTGCTGGTCTGTGAGGAAAGTGCAGGCGGAGACATTGTTGTTGCCTTCATCCAAAGGTGGTGCTCTCGATGTCTGAGAGAGCTCAACACCAGCAGCTGTTTCCACTTCCAAAACAACTGATGACCGGTCAATCACACTGCCTGTTGCGGTTAAAGAGGTGGAAGGTTTGCGTTGAAAAGAGTGTGTGACTGCTGTCCCGACAGTCAGAGGATGAAGAGCGCGGATGCACTTGAAGGGGCAGACGGTGGTTGGCACGCTCTGCTAGGCCACATTGTAGCACAGTGAGTTTCCCACTGCGACTTATGCTTCATATCCATGTGACGGTTCATGGACGAAGTAGTCAAACTAGTGAGGTTTTGGCCTCTACTTAGAGATTGGCGACAAATATTACAGATGACATGAGTTGGGAGATCTTTTGCAATGTCAACAAAGGACCAGGCTAGGGAAAGCTTAGAGCCCATCCGACCTGCAGAGCCACCCCGACTTGTGCTCAGAGGCAGAGTTCTGTCTGAGGATGCAGTTGTTGACGTGCTTCCAGTACTCCGTCTGTGTCCAGGAAGGCGCAAGCTAACCTCGTCGTCAGTCGCATCCTCTTCCACCACCTCTGCTGACCTCATCGAGTGCCTGACTGTGGGTTGACAGTAAGTGGGATCTACAACCTCATCATCACCCTGTGTGTTTGCACTCCCCTCGTCCTCAGAGCCAACCTCTTCCTGCCCTGACCAAATAGTTGTCATTCTAATCAGGTTTCGGAGTCTCATCGTCATCAGCATGTTCCTCATTGTCTCCACCAAGAGGAGTTACAGTTTTGGAATGAGGGTCTACATTATGCTCAGAACCTTCTTCATCTGGGCCTGAATCTGACTCACAAAGCTTCTGGCCATCACTGCAGATCATTTCCTTGTCTGGACTCACTAGCTTTGGAGCAGACCTCTGATTCCCAGGCTATAGTGTGACTGAACAGCTCTGCAGACTTAACCATCTCCGTTACCCCATACTCTGCAGGGTGGGTAGAGACTTGAGAGCTAGTAGAAAGCAAGTGTGATTGGGGTGACAACTCAGAGGACTGGAGTCTTTGGGATGTTGAAGTTGAGGTGGAGGAGAGGCCACTTGATGGAGCACTTGAGATCCATTCAAGCATCTGCTGTTTTTGTGCATCATCTACCTTTGGTAGAAATGGTCGTTTCCGTAACAAAGGGATCATATCAGATTATCCACGGAAAGTAGTAGACATCTTACTTTTGCTGGAAGATGGCCTTTCCTCAGCAGATGTTACTGTTGCTTTACCACCTACCACTTTCCAACACGCCTGTTTCCCTTTCCACCGGCATCTATCCTTTTGCCACTCATTTTGTTTGTGAACAAATTAGACATTGTTTGTTGCACCTAAAAATGCGTAACAAAAATGGAGAGGTGGTATAGCTTTCTTGTCAGCAGAGGCACGTCACTCACTTTCACAGACACTCATACTATGCCCCAAAAAATTGCCTGCACTTTTTGCACTTAAAATTGCATAGCAAAAATGGAGAGGTGGTGTAGAATGCAGAGGTGGTATAGCTTTCTTGTCAATAGAGGAACCATCACTGACTATCCCAGACAATAAAACTATGCCCCTAAAACTGCCTGCACTTTTTGCACTTAAAGCTATACCACCTCTCCATTTTTGCTACACAATTTTAAGTGCAAAAAGTGCAGGCAGTTTTAGGGGCATAGTTTTATTGTCTGGGATAGTCAGTGATGGTTCCTCTATTGACAAGAAAGCTATACCACCTCTGCATTCTACACCACCTCTCCATTTTTGCTATGCAATTTTAAGTGCAAAAAGTGCAGGCAATTTTTTTGGGGTATAGTATGAGTGTCTGTGAAAGTGAGTGATGTGCCTCTGCTGACAAGAAAGCTATACCACCTGTGCATTGTATACCACCTCTCCATTTTTGCTACGCAATTTTAAGTGCAAAAAGTGCAGGCAGTTTTAGGGGCATAGTTTCATTGTCTGGGTTAGTCAGTGAGGGTTCCTGTGCTGACAAGAAAGCTATACCACCTCTCCATTTTTGCTACACAATTTTGTCAGCACAGGAACCCTCACTGACTAACCCAGACAATGAAACTATGCCCCTAAAACTGCCTGCACTTTTTGCACTTAAAATTGCGTAGCAAAAATCGAGAGGTGGTGTACAATGCACAGGTGGTATAGCTTTCTTGTCAACAGAGGAACACTCACTGACTATCCCAGACAATGAAACTATGCCCCAAGGAACTGCCTGAGCTGATTTAGACAGACGCTGTGAAAAACCCTTGCACAGCGCTGGCACAGACCTGCCTAGCAAAAACGGCTATGAACTGCTCTAATGTAGCCCTGAAAAGAGGCTGTGGAAAGAAAGCGCAAATAGGGTCTTACCCCAAAAACTATAGGGAGGGGAGGGGGGAGTAACACTCACCAGATGTAGTTGTGAGAGTCACAACTACTATAACAGCATGTGATATCGATCCACGGCTGCAGCCACCAAACAGCAGATAACAGAGAGTAGAGGAGAGATGGTGTTTACTTGCCGCGCCAACGGATCACTTAGACAGATGTTTAGATTAATGTCACTTTTATTTTCATATAGGTCGACGCGTTTCTGGAGCTTCTGCTCCCTTCATCAGGACCATCAGATACCAAATAACATCAAATCTGCCCCATTGGGACGATACAAGCAATATATAATCACATTGACGTCATCCGACCATCCCTCAAAAGAAAAAAACCGGCGGGAACCGGTGCCACGTTGTCAAATGTGACGTACTTTATATCATTATTAAAAAAATAATAAAGAAAACAAAAAACATAGAGCAGAGAATAAATTATGATGATACAGAACATTATACAGTAAAACAAAATGCAAAATAAATAAAATTGTACATATAATACAAACAACCCAGTGTAATAAAAATGTGAACAAAAACTTCTTTATCCTTTCAGTTTCAATCATATGTGTATGACCGCATAGCCACATGTTGTGCATACGTGAATCAACCATGTATAACCAAGTGTCAAAGATGGGAGAAGAACTCTCCTTCTCGTGCGGGCTGATCAAGTGAATGTGTATATTTATACTCGGCATCTATCAATGCCGCCACTATAGACGTGTGTATCGCTAATCCCGTGAAGATAAACCAAAAACAGCTAAGGAGATTAACTCGCATTGCACGCGAGCCCCATCGGGATGCCGCTACTCAATGATGTACTCAAAGTTCATCAAAAGCAGTAGCGAGCAACTCGTGGGACAGTGCTTTCTAGGAACAGACAGGGTAGAGACCGCTTCTGACCGATGAACTCAAGCTGTGGTTCACCAAAGGACAGAAGCGTGGGAAATGCCGATAAGCGCATGCGCCAAGGTCTGGATCCAAAGTACAAAAGTTCACTAAGAGGGCAAGAGCGTGGGAAAAAAAGCAAGAGCGCCTGCGCCGCACAGAACGACACCGAAAAAATAGTGAAATAAGTCTGTAATGACAAATAAATAGTGCATAGTGATCATTTTGGGAACCATAATCCACTCCTAGTCCAAATAAACAGATATTATGAGTGATATGAAAACCAAGAAATCCAGAATAGAACCCCATATAGCAATGATGCATTCTGACGGAAAAACATCCATATAGACAAAAGAGGCATCAAACAAAGACACCAACCAGTAATGTGATGTGAAAGAGTGTAGCATAATACACTATCAAATGTCAATCTAACAGTACTATGCTCCCAAAATCTAGCCGGCATATAGAAAAATATATAACTACCTAGTAAAACAATGAGTATATATGTATAACATGTATATACATATGTTTAGACACAATGGAGGGAAAAAAATATACGTGTAAAGAACCATACATTAATAGAAACACATGAATATTAGAAAAACTATACAAAATAATTACTAAAAGGGACCGGACCAACAGTCTAAAAGCACATAAAAAATATATATATATATATATATTAAATATATTAAATACATATATATAAAAATCGACCTATTATAAAAAAGTGATTTTATTAAAAAGTGTAAAAAAACATAAAAACACGGTGAATCCATAAAAAAGGTACTAAAAACCATACTAATTAAATAAATCAGTGACTTCATTAAGACCATGTGGTTTTAGAGTATTTAACTTGTATATCCAATAAAGTTTCTTTCTTATTTAAAATATCCAACTTATTGGGAATATATGGGGGTATTTGTTCGATAGGGGTCACATTAAGTCTGATTTTTTTGTCATGATAAATAGTCGTGTGTCAAATCAAAGATTTGATGTTATTTGGTATCTGATGGTCCTGATGAAGGGGGCAGAAGCTCCAGAAACGCGTCGACCTATATGAAAATAAAAGTGACATTAATCTAAACATCTGTCTAAGTGATCCGTTGGCGCGGCAAGTAAACACCATCTCTCCTCTACTCTCTGTTATCTGCTGTTTGGTGGCTGCAGCCGTGGATCGATATCACATGCTGTTATAGTAGTTGTGACTCTCACAACTACATCTGGTGAGTGTTACTCCCCCCTCCCCTCCCTATAGTTTTTGGGGTAAGACCCTATTTGCGCTTTCTTTCCACAGCCTCTTTTCGTATACTTTATCGGACCTGGCAAGATCAGGTTTTCTTCTTTGTGGACGGAGCAGCAGAGGGTCGTTGATCAGGAAAAATGGATTACTTTAACAACCGCCTGTCTTCAAGAGAGAAGTTGATACTCCAAACTGTAGGTACTTCCGATACACACAATATTGATTGGGATCTGGATTTGCCCAATATTTATTCAGAGGAGGACACTGGGTTAATGAAAAAGTTGTTCCTACGCCTGGAGGACTTGCTCAAAGAGGAGCTTCGTTTTGGGCTGGATGCCAGGTTTTTGACTATTTATTTGGAAGAAAAACTTTGTCCGAGGGGACTTAGAATCAAGCATGATTCACCCTTTCCTAATGATCCCATTTTTTCTTGTGAATGGGATACCATACTAAGGACCTGTATGCAAGGAATGCTACAATGTTTATATAAAAAACGATCGACTATTGCCACTGAGGCTTCTAATAATATTTCTGAACTCTATAAAGACCTTAGCAAATACGATCTACATCCTGAGTACAGGATTCTGAATTCTGATATCAATGCTAAACTCATTCAACTTGAGCAGGACACTATCTTTCGTAAGTCCAAAAAATTACAAAGGGATAGGACTGATATGGTCCCCAAAAAAACGCAGGAGGGAAGTACAGTGGTGACCACTAGGGACCCTCCCATACGTAGACCTAGATCCCGTAGTGGTCACAGGAATTTTTTCAATAGCAGATACCATAGAAACAGTACGGGCTCCCGTGATAGGAGAGTTAATACTCACGTTAACATCAATACTGTGCCTAGGACGGGTTCCCCTAGGGCACCCGTGGCTCCGACACGAGTGGATATTTTACCCCTTGATCCTCCGGTGATTGGGGGTACGGATGAAGTGTTTTCGGCTGGCTCTGCAACAGTTTCTGGGGCAGAGATTACTTCTATGGATGTTGTTGGTGCTGAGGCCACCTCTGTCACAATACCTCTATCTGTGTTACCTATTGAGATTGGTCCGATTGAACCTCTTGCCCTGAGAGTACCTTCTCCCAGAAGATCTGTTGACTTTGAGGATACAAGGTTACAGCTTGAATCCTTGAGGTCACAGATTGAGAGGATTCGAAAAAATAGAGACTCTCTATCCTTTTTGGATACAAATTTTACCCCCCCTGTGGTTGATGATCACCCAGACAATGACTTTATTGACCTTTTGGATGTATCTGTACATGATGATTACATACCTTTACCTACCTCTACTGAGAGCCTTGAGGCTAATCCCGGTTCAGTGGCCTCCTTGACTGAACCTGGTTTCTCTGGGGAGGGTACCATTGTTATTGATAACACACATAAAAATAATGTAGTGGTGCCTTTTTTACCTTTGGCCAGGAACTCACAAGTTCCCATAACGAATTTTCTGACACCAAGAGGAGGGAAAAGAAAAAACACTTCAGAGGGACCAGAGCAGGTCGTAGGCTCAAGCAAAAAAGAGAAAAGGGGAGTCTGATAAATGATGACATGTCTGGTATATTTAATCTGTCTAGTCATAATCTTTCCAAACATGAGTTGAAGGTTCTAAAGAAAGGACTCTCTTTCTGCCCTACTAAATCCTCTGATGACTTTGAATGGTTTCTGGATTTTCAGAAATTTATCAGAAAGCTTACGCTGACTAGACATTTCCAAATCAATAAGTCAGTACCTGCTAATACAGAGAGTATTGAGGATGAGTTTTTTCATACTAAATATAAAATGAAATCGAGTTTTTATCCATTACATAATATTGGTCACCACATTAAGACCTTCAATGATTTGGTGTTAGAGGATTTTAAGACACTCCAGAAGAATAGAAACCCTCCCAGGGCTAATTTATCCAGGGAAGAGAAAATGGCTTTGGTGTCCCTAAAAATTAATTCCAATTTGGTTATTCGCAATGCCGATAAAGGGGGAGGCATTGTCTTGCAAGATAGGGACAGTTATATCCAGGAGGCTTTGAGATTGTTGTCTAATAAAACACACTACGAAATAGTGGAATTGTCTGTATATCATGACTCCATTGGTAATTATCGGACGCTGATCAAGAAGGCATTGGAGTCAGGGATCTTGAATAAAGATGAATACAAATTTCTGGATATTAAGAATCCAAAAATGGCATTCTATTACCATCTCCCCAAAATCCACAAATGTTTAGTTGACCCTCCTGGGAGACCCATCATCTCAGGAATTGGGTCACTTACTGAGAATATTGCTGCCTATGTTGACTCGATCATGAGGACGCATGTTATGAATCTTAGAAGCTTTCTGAGAGATTCTCCTCACCTTATTAATGTTCTGAAGGATGTAACGTGGAAGGATTCGTTTCTTTTTATGACCCTTGACATCGCTTCCCTATATACAAACATTTCACACGTTTTAGGACTTGAATGTTTTAAACAATATCTAGAAGTGGATGACCGACTACCAATGGGGCAGAAAAAATTCCTTTTTGACAGTATGGAGTTCATTTCCAAAAATAACTTTTTTATGTTCCAAGAACACATATATCATCAATGTTGTGGCGTTGCCATGGGCTCTAGGGCAGCTCCTACGTTTGCTAACCTAGTAATGGGACTCTTTGAGATGAAATATATTTATTCCTCAAAATATTTTAAGCATGTAGTGGTTTACAAAAGATATATAGATGACCTGTTCATTATCTGGGATAATGTCGAAAATAACTATTTAGGATTCCTGGAAGAAATAGAGAAAAATACCTGGGGTTTAATATTCTCTCCTACCGTTGACCAAATATCCATCGATTTTTTAGACCTTACCATCTTGCATACTGGTAACTCCCTCCTTACAAAAACCTTCTTTAAGAAGGTAGACAGGAATGGTTACATCAATTTTGATAGTAACCATTATAGAAAATGGCTGATTAACATCCCCAAAAATCAATACCAAAGGATTAGGAGGAACTGCACGTTGGATAAGGATTTCAAAGACCAGGCGGGGATCCTGAAAGAAAGATTCCTAGATAAAAATTATCCCCCAATGATTATTAGGAAAGCGTACCAAGATGTAATACATCATGAACAAAAAGATTACTCTCCTTTAGGGGACATGGTGGCTGATAGATCAGCATCAAATAATGGTTTTTCCTCCAATTTCCTAACCACCTATAGCTGTGATGGAGAAGCTATTAAGGGAATATTAAGGAAGCATTGGTCCATTTTACAGAATGACACATACCTTAAGGGAGTTCTTCCCTCCCAACCTGGTGTCACCTTTCGCAGTGCCACTAACCTGAAAAATCAGCTGGCCCCTAGTAGACTAAGGGGTCCCCCTAACAGGATAGAGATCAATAAGCCTATGGGGGCATACAGATGTCTCACTAAGAATTGCCTGTGTTGTAAATCCATCCAGAATGGAAGAGTTGCTTTTGGATCTGTCCCTGATATGGGGGAATTTGTGATACGAGGACATCTGACATGCCAGTCGGACTACGTTATTTATTTAATTGAATGTGATTGTAATAAACGGTATATAGGGAAAACCATTCAGGCTTTGCACAAAAGAATTAATTCCCACAGGCATAATATCAAGGTGGGGTACATGATGCATGGACTTTCCCGACACACGACTATTTATCATGACAAAAAAAATCAGACTTAATGTGACCCCTATCGAACAAATACCCCCATATATTCCCAATAGGTTGGATATTTTAAATAAGAAAGAAACTTATTGGATATACAAGTTAAATACTCTAAAACCACATGGTCTTAATGAAGTCACTGATTTATTTAATTAGTATGGTTTTTAGTACCTTTTTTATGGATTCACCGTGTTTTTATGTTTTTTTACACTTTTTAATAAAATCACTTTTTTATAATAGGTCGATTTTTATATATATATGTATTTAATATATTTAATATATATATATATATTTTTTTATGTGCTTTTAGACTGTTGGTCCGGTCCCTTTTAGTAATTATTTTGTATAGTTTTTCTAATATTCATGTGTTTCTATTAATGTATGGTTCTTTACACGTATATTTTTTTCCCTCCATTGTGTCTAAACATATGTATATACATGTTATACATATATACTCATTGTTTTACTAGGTAGTTATATATTTTTCTATATGCCGGCTAGATTTTGGGAGCATAGTACTGTTAGATTGACATTTGATAGTGTATTATGCTACACTCTTTCACATCACATTACTGGTTGGTGTCTTTGTTTGATGCCTCTTTTGTCTATATGGATGTTTTTCCGTCAGAATGCATCATTGCTATATGGGGTTCTATTCTGGATTTCTTGGTTTTCATATCACTCATAATATCTGTTTATTTGGACTAGGAGTGGATTATGGTTCCCAAAATGATCACTATGCACTATTTATTTGTCATTACAGACTTATTTCACTATTTTTTCGGTGTCGTTCTGTGCGGCGCAGGCGCTCTTGCTTTTTTTCCCCACGCTCTTGCCCTCTTAGTGAACTTTTGTACTTTGGATCCAGACCTTGGCGCATGCGCTTATCGGCATTTCCCACGCTTCTGTCCTTTGGTGAACCACAGCTTGAGTTCATCGGTCAGAAGCGGTCTCTACCCTGTCTGTTCCTAGAAAGCACTGTCCCACGAGTTGCTCGCTACTGCTTTTGATGAACTTTGAGTTCATCATTGAGTAGCGGCATCCCGATGGGGCTCGCGTGCAATGCGAGTTAATCTCCTTAGCTGTTTTTGGTTTATCTTCACGGGATTAGCGATACACACGTCTATAGTGGCGGCATTGATAGATGCCGAGTATAAATATACACATTCACTTGATCAGCCCGCACGAGAAGGAGAGTTCTTCTCCCATCTTTGACACTTGGTTATACATGGTTGATTCACGTATGCACAACATGTGGCTATGCGGTCATACACATATGATTGAAACTGAAAGGATAAAGAAGTTTTTGTTCACATTTTTATTACACTGGGTTGTTTGTATTATATGTACAATTTTATTTATTTTGCATTTTGTTTTACTGTATAATGTTCTGTATCATCATAATTTATTCTCTGCTCTATGTTTTTTGTTTTCTTTATTATTTTTTTAATAATGATATAAAGTACGTCACATTTGACAACGTGGCACCGGTTCCCGCCGGTTTTTTTCTTTTGAGGGATGGTCGGATGACGTCAATGTGATTATATATTGCTTGTATCGTCCCAATGGGGCAGATTTGATGTTATTTGGTATCTGATGGTCCTGATGAAGGGGGCAGAAGCTCCAGAAACGCGTCGACCTATATGAAAATAAAAGTGACATTAATCTAAACATCTGTCTAAGTGATCCGTTGGCGCGGCAAGTAAACACCATCTCTCCTCTACTCTCTGTTATCTAATGTAGCCCTGAAAAGGGCTGAAATTACAAGTAGTCCCTAATCCCTAAACCGATGTGTAGATTGCACTCTATAAGTCTATAGCGCACACAGCAGCAGCAGCGCGTTTTGCGACTGTCACACACCCGCAACAGAGCGATAATGGCGGCGATGGGGAAAATGGCTGGGTCTTATAGGGCAAGGACATGTGACATGCACAGACAATGACACATGCCCTTGCTTGTTTGGCAAAAATCCACTTTGCTGTGTGTATGTCTGTGATTGGCTGACAGCCTGGCCCGCCCCACTGTACGCGCAGTTAAGAAAAAAAAAAAGGCGATCGCCATTCTTTCAGCACTCAGCAGCACGGATCTAAACCCAGTCTCCCCACACACTATACGCTTACTTTTGATAATATCATTAATAACAGTGACTGACAGTATTACAGTAAAAGGCCAGCTAGTAACTAGCTACGCTTTTGGTGATCGAACCGTTATCGAACGGTAATTCGAACGGTTGAACATGAATCAAATCTTTCGAGTTCGTCGAACGACTCAAACACCGCTCAAAACCACTCGAATTTGAAATTGGCGAACGGTTCGATTCGAACATCGCTCATCTCTACTTTTGACTCTTTTCTGTTACCAAGGCCTCTCAAAGTCAGTTCAATTGTGATGTGGTCCCTGAAAAAAAAAAAATGGTTTTGTAAATTTTGTTGGAAAAATTGCTGATAAACTTTCAACCCTTCTAACTTACTAACAGAAAGAAAAATATCTTTCAAAAACTGTGCTGAAGTAAAGTAGACATGTAGGAAATGTTATTTATTAACTATTTAGTGTGACATAACACTCTGGCTTAAGGAAATAAAAATTCAAAGTTTGAAATTGCCAAATTTTAAAATTTTTTGCCAAAGTTCTAATATTTTCACAAATAAACACAAAAAATATTGTTCTAAATTCACTACTATCATGAAGTACAACTGGGATCCGTTGAAGCGTTTTAGAGTTATAACCTCAAAGTAATACTGGTCAGAATTGAAAAAAAATGGCCTAGCCATGAAGGTGAAAACAGGCTTGGGTGAAGAGCTTTTGCCAACAGTCACAATCCGTTGAATTTTGAAAAAACTGATCCGGCGACTGATGCCGCTGGATCCGTTTTTTTCCTCATAGACTTATATTAGCGACGGATTGCCACGGATGGCTTCACGTTTCATCCATGAAAAAATATTTGTCAGTCGGACGGAGACCACGGCCAAAGTAAAGTTTTTTGTGCACGTCGAAAAAACGGACAGTAACGGATCCATCGCCGTCCGTCGTTTGGTAGAATGGAAGCCTATGGGCGCAGGATCCGTTGTCATCCGTCAAATGACAGAATCCGGCGACTGAGCATGCTCCAATTTATTATTTAGCCCCCAGCTAGTTGGATCCGTTGAAAAACGAATCCATCGTATCATTTTAGCCACAATCTGCGATGGATCGTCGATAACACGGATTGTGACTGATGGCAAAAAAATGGATGTGTGAAAGGGGCCTAAAAGTGAAGGAAAGCTACTCTGTCATGACGGTAACCAGGACAGCTCTACTAGGTTTAGGTCTTATAGGGGTGATAGAGCTGAAGGGTGACCGCTAGTGTCGTTCATTCGCTATACCAGCAGTCTACCTTGTCCTGGAGGGTGACTTTGCATAGCTAGCTGCAAACGGCCAGTGGTGGGGAAGCAGAGTGATGTGAAGCCACAAATGGAGGCCAGACAGTGGCCTGGAAAAGGCCGAACTGAGTCTGGACAGCTGTATGCAGATATGCTGGACAGTAACAGTGGAGATGGCAAATGTGTCCCTAAAGATGGTAGGCATTTACGGAAGTGTGGCCCGATAGATGCATAGTGCAATCGTTGACAGAGACGTGAACAGTCCCTAGAGTGAACAGGCCAAGTAAAAGACTCTAGGAAAATGATGCTTTCCAGTCCACAGTAAGCCGAAGGGGCGTAACCTTTGGCAGATGCTGGCTCCAGCCAGCTCCAGTAGACCATGCTGATTGACTGTCAGGAACTCGTCAACTATACTAATTGGCCAGCAGGTGAATGGGGAGTGGCCTGCCTTGAGGAGACTAGGCTGCAGGAAAGCGAGGATCTCAGTCACAGCTCTGCTGGAAAAATTCCAATATTTTTCCATATGCTTGAGGCATTATACCATTATCTAAGTTTGATGTGCAGCCTTATTCTTATATATATAGTATGTATTTTTGGCTTGCACTCATATATATATATTAGTGCTCACTTCAGTTATCCTATTCAGTTATATGTAGTTTTTTTTCTGAATGTGAACACAGCTCCGCCCCTTTCGGCCATGTTTTTTCCATCTCCTATATAAGAAAGTCCTTAGTTACCCCTCTCCACCCATAGCAGTTTTTAATTGCAATGAGATGACACACAGTTAGGGTCACAGAGCTAGGGACCCCAATATAGAGATATACCTTGACGAGGTTTTGGGGCTCAGTTACATTGATCAATGCGATTGCTAAATATCTCCTTTTTCCTAATATTCATAGCAGGTATGCAATTCATTATTCACATGTTCAAATTAGCAAGTAGCATTTTTCATTGTATATTCCAATATTTTTCCATATGCTTGAGGCATTATACCATTATCTAAGTTTGATGTGCAGCCTTATTCTTATATATATAGTATGTATTTTTGGCTTGCACTCATATATATATATTAGTGCTCACTTCAGTTATCCTATTCAGTTATATGTAGTTTTTTTTTCTGAATGTAAACACAGCTCCGCCCCTTTCGGCCATGTTTTTTCCATCTCCTATATAAGAAAGTCCTTAGTTACCCCTCTCCACCCATAGCAGTTTTTAATTGCAATGAGATGACACACAGTTAGGGTCACAGAGCTAGGGACCCCAATATAGAGATATACCTTGACGAGGTTTTGGGGCTCAGTTACATTGATCAATGCGATTGCTAAATATCTCCTTTTTCCTAATATTCATAGCAGGTATGCAATTCATTATTCACATGTTCAAATTAGCAAGTAGCATTTTTCATTGTATATTCCAATATTTTTCCATATGCTTGAGGCATTATACCATTATCTAAGTTTGATGTGCAGCCTTATTCTTATATATACAGCTCTGCTGGAAACTGCCGTGCAAATCGAGGGAATATCCAGAAGGGAAAAGGAGTGACCCTGCCTCAGGCATGGATATGACGGACCTACTGAGGACCCAGGGAAATGGACAGGGCCCCGAGGAGTGCGCACCCACAACAAGGGACATACTTAAAAGAGATGGCCACTACTTTACATGTCACTTTCATGTTAACTGCCATAGATAAGTACTCTTGCCAACCTGA
Source organism: Anomaloglossus baeobatrachus (assembly GCF_048569485.1). Taxonomy (NCBI): domain Eukaryota; kingdom Metazoa; phylum Chordata; class Amphibia; order Anura; family Aromobatidae; genus Anomaloglossus; species Anomaloglossus baeobatrachus. The sequence continues at coordinate 213,853,107 of NC_134355.1, read as the reverse complement.
TCATTGGCTGAGAATCTCCTGGCTTCCTGTCATGTCACATCATATTCTCCATCAGTTCTGAGCTCTATAAACTTACAAGTGAGCGAGGTTTGCCAAGCGGGTGGGTGGGGCTGTATTTAGCAAAGCTCACTTGGTTTCTGTGAATGCTGCAAGCTCTTGTTGCAGACCCAGCTCTCCATTGTATTTCTATACATACAGTAGGGTATATATACATGTACACACACTGCTGTATAGCCTGTATAATGTATTTACAACCTGCTGTATTCCTTTTATAATTTGAATACATTCAGCTCTTTCCCCATCCATTGATCTATCCCATGCATCCATGTCAGTAAAGGGGATAACTTATCATCAGGGCTGGTGTAATGGTGCTTAGTGCATTACTTCTATTCTCTCTGTGTCCTATACAGGAAATTCTGCTGGGGTTGTATATGAAGCGGAGGGAGGAATGGAAGGAATTTAAGGCAGAGTTACATGTCTGTGGTCACTGCTAGCTTGCATCCCACTATAATGGATGAAGGGAAATGTAGTAAGATGGGAGCACAGGATTCTGAACAGGGAGTAGAGAGGCATGGAACAACATGAAACATGGCAGAAAAGGCATTTGGGATTATTTAGGGGTGTAATCTTTAATGATTTATGGCAAAACCAGTAAATGAGTCAGGGTAGTGAACCACCTCTTTAACTATCATGTAAAGACTTGTGGCTAAGCGCCTTAAAGTCCAGGCTCTATTTTCTGCTCCATGCAACATTATGGAGGGTGCCCAGTAAGGAGTCAAAAGGACAAACTGCCCAAGATACCTGGATCTTATGGAAAAATGCTTGAGTTTCCCATTGACTTCCATTATGCTCGGTACTCTAGTTGCGCTTGTCCGAGCATTCTACGGGCTCATTTTGAGTACAGAGCACCTGAGCATGGTAGTTCTTGCTCATCACTATTAGTGATGAGCGAGTACTAAAATGCTCGGGAGCTCGAGGCTCGGGCCAAGCATCTCAAAATACTCGTGTACTCAGCCCGAGCACCGAGCCCAATGTTATCCTATGGGAGACCCGAGTATTATTCTGAAATGACCCCCGGCAGCATGTAGAAACCATAAAACTGTAAATTAAAAAAAAAAACGTGCGTGTGTGTGTGTGTAAGCGTGCATATATATATATACACGCGGAGTGGAGTGCGGGAGGGGCCGTAGCCGAGCGGGGAAGTGTCGGGCTAAAGGCACGGTCACGCTGTGCGGGCTGGCCAATCACTGCAATTCCACAACAGGGCTGTGGCATTGCAGTGGTCTGCCAGCCAATCCCTGCATAAGGGATGGCTGTAAAAAGAGCGCCAACATGAAGACCCCGAGTACAGCACGAGTATCGCGAGATTACTCGGTCCCCGCCGAGTAGCCCGAGTACATTGATACTCGTGCGAGTACCGAGTAGTAACAAGCATACTCGCTCATCACTACTATTTATAACTTAACAAATCCAAAGAAAAGACCAGCCGTAAACTCAGACTCACGACTTCTTCTCACATGACACTAAGCATATCTGAATAGCTGCTTGTTGGTTGGCCAGGTTTAGTCTGCTAGGGAGAAGTCAGCTTTTTTTCTAAGATGTATTCTTAGTCTCAGTCTCCAGGTGGAAGGTTATAACCCATAGTACCTTTTTTCCCCCAATGAGGACAACGAGAAAGAGCTTTTACTTCGTATAAAAAAAAATATCTTAATTTGGTACCATCATATTCATAAAAGTTTAATCTATTGGATACTACTTTGACCATTCAGTAAACAGGGTATGAGAAATATAGATATATATATAGATCCGAATGCCATATATACAGTGGGAAAATAAGTATTTATTACACAGCCGATTTTGCAAGTTTTCCTACCTACAAAGAATGGAGAGGTCTGTAAATTTTATCGTAGGTACACTTTAACAGTGATAGTCACAGAATTAAAAAACAAAATCCAGAAAAATCACATTGCATGATTTTTAAATAATTTGCATTTTATTGCATGAAATAAGTAGTTGATACAGTAGAAAAACAGAATTTACAATTACAGAGGTCAGACGTTTCCTGTAGTTCTTGACTAAGTTTGCACACACTGCAGCAGGGATTTTGGTCCACTCCTCTACACAGATCTTCTCCAGATCTTTCAGGTTTCGAGGATGTCGCTGGACAACATTGAGTTTCAGCTCCCTCGAAAGATTTTCTATTGGGTTCAGGTATGGAGACTGGCTAGGCCACTCCAGGACCTTGAAATGCTTCTTACGGAACCACTCCTTAGTTGTCCTGGCTGTGTGTTTAAGGTCATTGTCATTTTGGAAGACCAAGCCATGACCCACCTTCAATGGGAAGGAGGTTGTTGGCCAAAATCTTGTGATGCATGACCTCATCCATCTTCCCTTCAATAGGTTACAGTTGTCCTGCCCCCATTGCAAAAAAATACCTCCAAAGTATGATGTTTCCACTCAAATGCTTTACGATTGGGAGAGTGTTTTTTGGGGGTTGTACTCATCAGTCTTCTTCCTCCAAACACGGCGAGTGGGATTGATATAAAAAAGTTCTATCTTAATTTCATCTGACCACATGACCTTCTCCTATGCCTCCTCTGGATCACCCAGATGGTGAGTGGCGAACTTTAAACAGGCCTGGTCATGTGCTGGTGTGAGCAGGGGGACCATATGTGCTCTATAGGATTTTAATGCATGACAGCGTAGTGTGTTACTAATGGTAATCTTTGAGACCGTGGTCCCAGCGCTATTCAGGGCATTAACACAGTCTTACTGTGTAGTTCTGGGCAGATTCCTGACCTTTCTCAGAATCATCCTTACCCCACGAGGTGAGCTCTTGCATTGAGCCCCAGACTGAGTAAGATTAACTGTCATGTTGTGTTTCTTCCATTTTCTAATAATTGTGCCAACAGTTGTTGCCTTCTCACCAAGCTGCTTGCCTATTGTCTTGTAGCCAATCCCAGCCTTGTGCAGGTCTACAATTTTGTCCATGGTCTCCTTAGACAGCTCTTTGGTCTTGGCCATGGTGGATAGGTTGGAGTGACATTGACAGAGTGTGTGGACAGGTGACTTTTAAACAAGTAACTGGTACAATACAATGAGTGCAGAGTAGGAGGGTTTCTTAAAGAAAAAAAAAACAGGTCTATGAGAGACATAATTCTTGATGGTTGATATGTGATTAAATACTTATTTCATGCAATACAATGCAAATTAATTATTTAAAAATCAGACAATGTGATTTTCAGGCTTTTTTTTAGATTCTGGTCTCTCACAGTTGAAGTGTACCTACAATAAAAATGATAGACCTCTCTATTCTTTGTAGGAGGGAAAACTTGCAAAATTGGCAGTGAATCAAATACTTATTCTCCCAACTGTGTATGGGGAGGGAGTTAAAGAATAAAATAAGTAAAAAAATAATAAAAAAAAAATTAAATTCTAATCACCCCCTCTCTCCTTAATTAAAAATAAAGAAATACAAAAATGGAGGAATTGCATTTGTTCACTGCATGTTTTTATTGCTCTGAGGGGGAAGGGCGCCATTTAAATGTTTGCCCTAGTTATCAGAAAATATTGAATCGACTCTACTAGTGGTCCTCAGTGACACACTGTCTACATGTTAGGATTACATTGCAGTCGCCAACAAAATGGCTCCCCACTGGGATCCTAAACTTGATCCTCCCCCTTCCATTTGCAAAGACCAAAAAAGGGAAGGGACGAGTGACGTCAGACACATGCGAGCATATCCTGCTCACCTTTCCTTCAGTTGTAATGCGATTTGCATTTTAACTTGGTTTACATGACAAATGTCAGAAGCTGCTCCTGCTAGTTTTTTAAAGTTTTCACATTTATTTAAAAAAAAACCAAAAACTTTTCACGATATATTCCTTTAAGTAAAAAAAAAAAAAAGTTTACTGTATATTAGTCGTTGTTAAAGATCACTTACTTTGGAGCTTTCATATGACAGTTTCAATTCTGAACCAGGTACCTTGAGTAAACGGTAGAGTAAGCCCTTTACCTTTTGGACAGTCATAGAATCTTGGTAGGGAAACAAAAAATGTACATATCAGTAAAGTATTTTTTTTTTTTTTTTTTTAAGTGAACCTGTCACCAGATTTGGCGACTATTTGCTGCGGCCACTACCACTGAGCTGTTATATACAGAATTCCAGAATACTGTATATAAGTGCCCAGGCCACTGTGTAGCATGTAAAAAACACTTATAATACTCACCTAGGGGGGGCAGTCCGGTCCAATGGGTGTCGCTGCTCTCTGGTCCGGCGCCTCTTCTCACCAGCATTGCCACATAGACAGCGGTGGACACCGTGTCATACCTGACTACGCCAGTTGCCAAGTTGCTATACCTTCTCAGGACCCCCTGAACGCACACTGATGAAGGTCTTTAACCGAAACGTCTGTGCTTGTGCTGGTCCTACAAGTTCTTCTCAATAAAAGACCACTATTCACATTTATCTTGAGTGCAAAGTTTCTACATCTCCTCTCACCAGTCCGGTCCCTCCTCTCTGCGGTGATTGCCGTCCACCTTCTTCTGAGGCCTGTATGCATGACGTGTTCTACGTCATGCACACTAGCCAACAGTGTGGTCCTATGCAGGTGCACTTTCATCTGCGCTACTCAGGGGAGATCGAAGAATTGTAAAACGCAACCTTTCCTTGTGCCTGCGCATTACAGTACTTTGATCAGCCCTCAGCAAAGTGTGCCTGCGGAGGACCGCAATGTCGGCTTGTGTGGATGATGCAGACACGTCATCCACACTGGGCTAGGAAAAAGGATGGAGATCGCAGTGGAGAGGAGGTGCCAGACCAGAGAGAGGAGGCGCCAGACCAGAGAGAGGAGGCGCCAGACCAGAGAGAGGAGGCGCCAGACCAGAGAGAGGAGGCGCCGGAGCAGAGAGAGGAGGCACCGGAGCAGAGAGAGGAGGCACCGGAGCAGAGAGAGGAGTGTTATGAACTGGTAACCGTGTCGATCACAAAAAATCCCATTAATCAGGAAAAAATAAAAACCACAAGAGTAGTTGGAAACTAAGCTGACCCCAATCTCCTATGTATCGGACAACACTAGAAGTAGCAGTGGGATGTTCCTAACACACCTAGACACCTCGTCACTGCCGGAGAAACTTGCTACACCTCAAAGATAGAAATGAGGAATCCTAACTTGCCTCGGAGCAGTCCCCAAAGGAATAGCAAGCCCCCAAAATGTAACGACGGTGATGTAAGAAAACACACAATACACAGATAGAAAACATAGATTAGCAAAGGTGAGGCCCGAGTTACTAGATACAACAGGACAGGAAAGATAACTGATTGCAGCCAGCAAAAAACCTTGCAAAAAATACCAAACTCCTGATAGAAAAATGGCCCTAAGACCACTGGGTCTTCCCCCACTATATCAGGTACTCTTGTGCCAGACACTTTGAACTGCAGATATCATGGGAAGAAACAAAATCACAGAACAAATAAAATTTCTAAAGTGCAAATAATCCAAATCAGAACAGGGAGAAACTCCCTATCTTGCTGAAGGAACTGCCCTCCCAAAATAGCAGAGAGCCAGAGCTTATAGTTGCCAAATCTGATGACAGGTTCCCTTTAAATTATAAATTTGTTTTACGCCAGCATTATATATTATGATACACTCTAAAACCATTATAAGCATTCAAGAAAGTTAAATCTGGAGATTGTCAGGGGTGAGAAGGACAGCATATCAATTTCAACATCCAATCCTTTTGTTCCTGTTAAAGATAAGCTTTTACTAGAAGCTAAAGGTGGTGTCACACACAGCGACGGGGACAATGACGTCGCTGCTACGTCACCATTTTCTGTGACGTGGCAGCGACGTCCCGTCGCTGTCGCTGTGTGTGACATCCAGCAACGAGCTGGCCCATGCTGTGAGGTCGTCGCTCTCCCGCTGTGAAGCACACATCGCTGTGTGTGACAGCGAGAGAGCGACGAACTGAAGCGAGCAGGGAGCCGGCGTCTGGCAGCGTGCGGTAAGCTGTAACCAAGGTAAACTTCAGATAACCAAGAAGCCCTTTCCTTGGTTACTCGATATTTACATTAGTTACTAGCACCGCCGCTCTCACGCTGCCAGTGCCGGCTCCCTGCTGCCTGCACTCCTAGCCAGAGTAAACATCGGGTTAATTACCCGATGTATACTCCAACTACGTGAGCAGGGAGCCGGCACTGGCAGCGTGAGAGCACACCGCTTAGCACTGCCTCCCTGCTCTCCTAGCCAGGGTACACATCAGGTTAATTACCCGATGTGTACTCCGGCTCCGTGTGCAGGGAGCTAGCACTAAGCGGTGTGCTCTCACGCTGCCAGTGCCGGCTCCCTGCTCACGTAGCTGGAGTACACATCGGGTAATTAAACCGATGTGTACCCTGGCTAGGAGAGCAGGGAGCCAGCGCTAAGCATGTGCGCTGGTAACCAAGGTAAATATCGGGTAATGGTTACCCGATATTTACCTTAGTTACCAAGTGCAGCATGGCTTCCACAGCAACGCGTGTCGTTATGATCGCTGCTGCGTCTGCTGTGTTTGACAGCTAAGCAGCGATCATAACAGCGACTTACTAGGTTGCTGTTGCGTCACAGAAAATGGTGACGTAACAGCGACGTCGTTGTTGCTGTCGCTATGTGTGAACCCAGCTTAAGGGTCATTTGCTGATGGAAGCCATTAATCAACAGCTGATTGGCTACACGCAAGCTGATTGGTGGTCATTCAGCGGACTGTATAGACAGGCCGACCACATTTCATGTACACACGTTAACAAGATTGTTCGGTTCGGTGCGGTTGGAATGCCATTGATCAAGCCAGTAAATGTCCTATTTTCATGCCTATCTGCTGCTAAGAGTGAGGATTTTTAAGCTGGCTTAAAAATCATTTCTCTTGTTTATCGGATAATTGGCATCCTGTTTAGACAGGTCGATTATTGGAAAACAAGCGCTCCTAGAAAGCTTTTTAGCGATAATCATCTAGTCTAAAAGTGCCTTACTTTTCATATTAAAAACATTTACGCTGAATAAAGCATTCATGTGTAAAGAGGGATAAACTTGCTGTCAAGAGCGCTAACCACTGTAACCATTTAAAGGGAACGATCACCTTAAGAAATGCTAGAACCTGCAGATATACGAGTTTTCTGCAAGTTTATATTGTTTAAATCATGTCTGGCTGCTTTTACTGGAGCAGTGACTAGAGGGAAAGAATGAAATTATATTTTTCCTACAACTGCTCGCTTCCAGTGATTGGGACGATGTGTGGCCAAAACGTAACAGTGAAAAAAAAAACCCAAAAAACACTTTACTGAAGTACGCATACATCCAGTATTTACCTGGTAATTTCTTTTTTATGGGGTTTTGATCTGGTTTGTCAGGGCACATAATAGTTAGAGCTATAAAGAGAAGAGAACAAAGAACAAAGTTAAACGGACTAAAATTGAAGAACAGCTAAATGTATAATACCTTACAGACATGGACAAAATTGTTGGTACCCTACTATTGAAATAAGTACCGAAAACCCACATTGATCACTGAAAGAACTTGAAATTGACATAAGTCATTTTCAATTTAAACTATATGATTTTCATTAGTTGATATTCAGTATTTGTTTTTTTCACTGTTCAACCACAATTCAAAAACAAACTAAGGAAAATGGCCTGGACAAAAAATAGGTACTCTAGAAAAGATTGAAAATAACTTGGGTTATGTTAAACAAAGGTGTGTCTTGTAATCAGCATAATAGGTGTCTACAAACTTGTCCTTTGAAATAGCCTCAGCGAAACACGTGTCAGACTTGTCCCAATTGTCAGGTCTGGCATACCTCTTGGCTCTGTGACAGCAGGTAGGTCTCCGGGTTTCACTTTACCACCAAGTCACTTTAATCCTATATATTATTTATCTGACAGCACATGCTTATGGAGTTTATGGTGAATAAATAAGTGACCTTGTGTGACCTACCCTGTCTTCTACGTGTTATATAGGAAATTAACTATTAGAACTGTGATACTTATTATCTTGTATTTGAGCCCATGTTTTTTTTATCCAAGGGTATGCTATTCTTCAATTGGGACTTCTTTTCCTCCCCCAAACCTCTTTTTTCTGGTATTTTTACATGTTATAATCATTCGGGTTTTTAATCTATCTGCCAATTTTCTGGCTGCATTTATGCACATTTTCTACAATAAAAAGCAGCTTAAAAGAAAACTATATGGCATGTTTATTTACCCATCAATTACTTTATATTTACACTGTCAATTACCCCTATCTTTTGTATGGTTTCTCAAACTTGTAGTCAGTCAGTCTGCCTGCCTATGTAAAGGGTGAAAACTAGTCGCTGTGATGTTTGGCATCATCGTGTGCATACCACACTGAACATGGACCAAAAATAGCTAAACTTTTGTTTTTTTTGTTGAATTGGTCGGTGGCTGACCCCCATCTTTCTGTGCACCTCAATTTGGTTTGTTTTTACACCTGTCTTGATTTTGGCCATCAAGCCCTGTCGACAGGCTATGTATTTCATGCAGCATTTGCTGAGGCCTGTCCCATCCACAGACATGATTCAGTCATGGGTACGGGATTGAAAAGCACCAGGTAAGTGCTGCTATAAACAGTTCTACTTTATCATATGTGAGGCCGTATGGCACATTTTAAATATAAAATATTTTAGAGTAGGACTGCCCCAAAGAGATTTGCCGTGACGTGGCGGGGTAGCTCAAGAAATTGCAAATTTTTGCCAAAATTCTCAATTTCAAAATCGTACAATTTGGAATTTTTAGTGCAGTGCACATCTTACACGCCATTTTGAGTTTAGCTGGCTTTCTTGATTTTATTTTTTAGCTAAACCGTTGCCTCAGGAGATTAGAAAGAAAATTATACACAAACATATAAGGGATATAAGACCACTTTCAATACAGTTTGATGTTCCTGTTACTACAGTTGCATTCAGAAGTTTAAGGTCTATCGAACTGTAACCAAAACAAACACTCTGGATGTGGCAGATAGAGGTTAATTGATGAAATTGAAGAGACGAATAATACGAATGGTAGCCACAAATCCCAGAACAACTTCCAAAGAGGTTAGAGATAAACTGCAAGGTCAAGATACATTAGTGTCAGATTGTACCATCCATTGCTGTGTGGCCAAAGTTAACTTCGTGAATCACATCCAGGGATGAAACCACTGTGGAAAACAAATCATAAAATAGCAAGATCAATTTGCCAAAATGCATACAAGCCACAAAGCTTGGTTATATTTTGGGGTTGCTTTGCTGCATCTGGCACAGGCTGTCTTGAAGGTTTACAGGGTACAATGAAATCTCAAGACTTTCAAGGCATTCTGGAGAATAATTTGCTGCCCAGTGTCCGAAAGCTTGGTCTGAGCTGCATGATAATGACCCAAAACACATTGCTAATAACATCCAAGAATGACTAAGTGCAAAGCACTAAACTATTCTGAGAACGTTGAAATAACACTTCAAACAGGAAGACAGCTGGCGTAGTGTGCTCACATGGAGTGAGCCAAGTGCAGAAGTCTCACAGAGTTAGAAAAATCATTTGTTGCCTCAAAAAGGTTGTGCAACAAAATATTAAGTTAAGGATGCTAAAAGTATACTTTTAAAATAATTTCTGTGGAAAAAGAAGCGCAATAGGGTCTTACCCCGGTATATAAGGGGTCTTAAGATAAGTAATCCTACTCACCAGATCAGGTTGTGAAAGTCACAACTCCTATGCAAGCATGTAACTCCAGGTCACGGCAGCAGTCCCCGGTTGGCAGATAACGGAAAACAGTAGAGAGGGGTTTCACACCGCGCCAATGACCGACAACTCCTGAAATTTCAGATCAATGCTTCTTTATTTCACGCACAGGTCAAGTCAACGCGTTTCAAGAGTCTTAGCTCTCTTCATCAGGACAAGCTGGCAAAGAACATCAAATCGACCTGTGCGTGAAATAAAGAAGCATTGATCTGAAATTTCAGGAGTTGTCGGTCATTGGCGCGGTGTGAAACCCCTCTCTACTGTTTTCCGTTAAAAGTATACTTTTGAAACGCTAAAGTATGCGAACACTGAACATACGAGTTTTGGAACTGCATTACTGCTATTGAAAATAAGTTTTAAAAAATGAGCTACTTCACACATAAAACAGCCTGTATATAAGAGCCCAACAGCCAGTGACAAGGCGTATGTCTTTAAGTAGCTAACCTAATATGGCGTCTAGCTGGACTTAAAAGCCTACAATTTTATAGACAGGCAGGAACTTACTAAAATTGGAATTGAAAATCACTACAAGCTGGTGGGAGAAGTGCTGCATCAGAAAGGAATGATCTACAATCTGAAATAAAAAAAACTTACTAGTACATCCAAACAGACAAATGTAAACAGGTGCAAATTGAAAATGTAATGTACTGTTAAAAAATATATAGCTGCATTCTGAAATGCTAAGGTATGCAAACTTGTTTTCAATAGCAATAATGCAGTTACAAAAATTCCTATATTCAGTGTTTGCATACCTTAGCACTTCAGAGTGCACATGTATATTATTAACTTAAAAGATGTCATCTTTTTTCTATACCATTTTAAATAGGTTTTTAAAAAAAAACCCACTGTTTAACCACAATTCAAAAAGCATACCAACAATTTTATCCATGTCTGTATATCTTACCTAATAAAATATAAGGCAAGTTAGCAATTCATTAAATACAACGGAATTGACAATTCCAATTACATTAATACACGTGCTGTTCTAAATTTATTACTATTTTTATATAAATGTCAAAGACTGAATTAGGATTCAGTGTTTATAAGCACAATATAGCTGCTCTGGTTAAGCTTTTTTTTAGAGAAATCAGCAAACTTATCTCCTATACGCAATGAATTTGTACGAAACAATAGTATGTCAGGTATGTCGAAATGGCATTATGTGGTGGAAGTACTGTTTCTCTTTAAAAATAATGAATATGACCTCTTACAGGCAATGCTTCATTAGAAAAAAGAAAAGCTCTTACAGAGCAAAGGAAACTCTCTTGAAAGAACCATCTTGGAGTGGTAGCTACCCTACAAGTACCTATTTTTATACATTTTAGTGATGGGCGAGCACTAAAATGCTTGAATGCTCGCTACTGGATTCAAGCTAGTCAGATGCTCGGATGAGCTTGATGCAAGTAACGTATATTATGATTAGCCTGTTCGGGTCTCTGACCACATACAGCCAGCCATAAACATAGCATTTCTGGTGGGCGTGGGTCAAGCTACTTCCAAGAACATTGTTTTATTCCCCGGGAGAGCTAATCGGAGACGGCTAATGGCTCTCCCTGGGTGACTGCACACATCATGCAGTGAAGTAAGCCTGTGCGTTGTGGTCGTTGTTTCAAGATGAAATATCCGAGCTCCCGCAATACTTGGGTAAGCTCCACGAGTACCCGAGCGAGCTAATCCTCAATTGAGTAACGAGCTGTGTACATTCTCCCATTACTAATACTTTTATGTCATTAAGCTATGCTTGTTAGATTCATGGTCATGTTGCAAGGTTAGATGAAGGGTCAGTAATTGGTTTATAGAGTAGTTAACTCAAATAAGTGGTTCTTTCGAGATCAAGCTTCTCTCCATACCATTTCACTAAGTTCTTACATCAGTGCACTTGGGGGCCTCAGCGTCCTGCCTCTCACTCTAGGCTGCAGGAGGATGAAGGGAACATAGAGTCATAAATAATATGCTGCCTGAGGCATGATGACACTTTCTTGTGGGAAAAACAAATAAAGCTTGACGTTTGTCAGCTGCAGCCTGGAGAGTTGGGGCTAAAGGAGGCTTAAGTATGTCAAGCAGAAATGTGAATAAGGAGGCTTGTGAAGTTGCCCAGTTATGATCCAAAAAGTGTATTCTCCAATGCCTAATCATGAAAGTCAGAAGAAATTGGCACTACCGACTAAAACACAGTAATTTAGCAAGATTTTTAGCAAAATGTCTGCATAAACTTACTGAGCAGTTGATTCTTCAAGGCAAAAGGCTGAGGTTGCTGAATTTCTGCATCATCAGGTGCTCCATATTCTTAAATAGAAAATAAATTATTCAGGAATATTTGGGTAATTTTACTGTTAGTTCACTTATCATATAGCAAAATCAGAATTTCCTTACTGCAGTATTAAAAGTCAAGGTTTTTTTTTTTAAGTGTGGAATGTGCAACTGCTGTTGCTCCATTAGAGAAAATGACATTTGATTAAAAAAAACCCCCTAAGTGTTAAATCTACAGTAAATTCTTTTGAGTGGAATATTGAGTAAACACTTGTGTGCAATAGTGAGGGAGTTATTTATCCAATTCAATGTCCTTGTTCTAAACAGTACATAGGTAAAACCATTTCATTGCTTAAAAAAAGAATAGCTGAACATATTAATAGTGTTTCACTGAAAAGAGGACAGGTCATATTTTTGGCCCTGAAAGATGAGAGGGCTTATTTTCAGGGGATGTCTTATATTTTTTATTGCTGTATGTTACCCCATTGTGTTGCTGTAAGCCTCGGAAAATTTAAAGTCGCACACCCGCTGTTAATACAAAATTTATATTCACCTCTTCTCCTGCCTACCCCTCTGTGCTGGTGACAGTCAGTCAGTCTGCTGTATTTCTTGCCTAACGATCGCATCGCAATGTTCAGACTGACCGGTGGAACTTTTGACCTCAGCGTGACAACTGCCTAGAAATACACGCTGTCGCACTTGGGTCAGGAGAGCCGCCGACCAGTCTAAGGGCTGCGATGCAACAGTCTTCTTTTTGGGGAAATCCAGTAGTATTAAAAATTAATTTTAGAAACACACACTGACTAATCATTTTAAGGCATATAAAAACAGTAACCCAAAGGGATTTTGTTTTTTCCAGCGTTATATTCAGTCAAGAAAAGTTGGAGTGGGGGGCAATTTTATAGCTTAGAAGTCTAGAGCAGAATCTAGACAGATTTATGAATTCGAGACATTCATTTCCCAAGGTATTAAAGCAGTGCTGGAGCAGTTTGATTTTCTAGGAGATGATTAGGTCAATAATAGATCTATAAATATAGAATTAAAAATGTGAAAACATAACCAAAAACTTCTTAAGGGAGAGGGGAAAGAAAAGAATACCGTATATATATTTTTTTATTTGCCACTGGTGATGGTATCATCTATTAACAGTTTATTTATTAGAGTGCTACTTATTAGAGCTATATATGGTTCTAACTGATTTTTTGAGAAATAAATCTGCATAAATATTTTGAATGATAGAGTATGGAGTTATAGTCCATTTCTTTGTATCCGGCTAGGAACCAAAAATATAGGGGAAGCCTTTAATTATTTCATGAATTTCATGAAACAATTAAAAAAAAAAAAATGACATGGGCTTAGCTTAATTTGTGTGTCCAGCCAGGTACAACTAGGCAGCAGGGGATTGGAATCCGCAGCGCATGGCCCAAGCTTTCTGGCCCCCCCCCCGCTACGAATTGCAGTTCGCAGCCACCCAAGAGAATGGCACTTCCATAGAAGCGCCATCTTCTGGCGCTGTATCCAAGTCTGCCAGCGGCGCTGGTGCCGGGTGGCATGCTGGGTAATAAGGTGTTAATACCAGCTTTGCTTTACTAGCTGGTATTAAGCCCGAGATTCTTAATGTCAGGCCAAGTTTGACCCAGCCATTAAGAATCCCCAATAAAGGGTTAAAAAAAAAAAAAAAAAAAAAAAAAAAGACACCACACAAAGAAAAAATATTTTATTAAAAATACAGACACACTTAGGGAACTCCATCTTTATTACTCCCTCTCACTCCTCCATGATCCTGGTCTTCTGTCACCGATCTAGCCCTGTTACATGAGAAAGCATGGCGGGAGGAATAACGCTTCTGCTCCCCATGCTGTTTAATCACTCAATGAGTGAGCATAGACTGCGGGTTGGTAAGCGGTGACATCACCGCTGCCACTGTTGCCATTGTAACCTAACAAGCGGGTTATTATAGCAAAGGTGATCTTCAATCACCTGATTCCTGGCGCCGCTATTCTCCGGCTATGGTATTACAGTGTGTGGCAGCTAATCCCTGCATGTGGGCTGACTCTGTAAAGAGCGCCAACATGCAGGGAGGGGGAGCAGAGCATGAGTTCAAGCATCTCACCAGTACTCGAGTACTGAGATGCTCGGGCAAGCACCGACGAGCATGCTCGCCCATCCCTATCCACTGACACTACAGGACCTTGCATGATGTCATAGCCATGTGACCAGTCTGTAACCAACGAGGTAATACAAAATTCACATCTGACTGGTCACATGGCTATGACGTCACGGAAGGTCCTTTAGTCAGTTGTGGTTACCGGAAGGGCACAGCGATGATTGGACTCGGAAGCAGAAGTGGCGGGAGACAGAGTCTGCAGGACGTGTCGCGGGACTTGTAAGTATAATGACAATGTTTATTATTAACTATATTCTTCATTTTACAGCCTCCCCTCGCCCCATCCCATAACTGTAAAGTCCAAAATCAATGATCGGAGGTAAGATTGTGTTATCTCGATCCCGATCTTTACATAATGATCGGGCGAGTCTCCCGGATCCCAACCATCAGGGGGGGGATCACCCATCACTAATCTTGACACCATTCATTTAAGGGAGTGGGTTCACTCCCAATTTTATCTAAGAACATTGCAATTAATAAAGAATGGGATCAAAACAACCTCAAAGAGTAACTTCTGCCAATGATCCAGGAGCAATGGAGACCATGTCACAAGGGTCCATAGCCAGGAAACGCCCCAGAACTCAATCTCACAGAGAACCTGTGGTCAAATCTCAAAAAGTGGGTGTACAAATTAAAATACAGAAATTGTAATAAATTCAAAGCACTGATTAGGCAAGAATGGGTCAGCATTAATTAGATTAGGACCATGAGCTGATATCCAGCATGCCAAGGAAAATTACAAAAATCTTGAAAAATAAAAGTCAACACTGTAAAGATTGAGTCTTTTCATAAACTTGAAGTATTTGTCAATAAAAAGGTTAAAAGCTTATGAAATGCTTATAATTGAACTTCAATAGCCATCGATACATCTGACTAAAAGATAAAAAAAAAAATGAAGCAGCAAACTTTAACTTTATGAAAACCAAACTTTGTGTCAGTGTCAAAACTTTTGGCCACAAATGTATATCTTATGTGCACACGTTCAGGAGTTTCAGCTAGCAAATCCTTATGTGCTGGCAGCAAAAACGATCATCTATTTACATACATGTCATTTCCGTGTAGTTCTCAGCTGAAACATTTTTTTTAGTATTCACAATCTGTTTAATTTCACCAATAATTCCCCAAGTTATTTTTTTGGATATAAAGATATTGCTTTAATACTTTACAATAGTTGACCGGGGCACTGCCACAGCTGTATTACTCAAATTCCTCATATTGCCAGATAAGGTTAGAATTCTAGGTAGGTAGCCCTTTTTGATTTTGACTGTTTGCTCAGGCACCGAGATAGGCAATGTAATGATGATTTCCTAAGTTATATTCGGTCAACCTTTTCTTATTCTCTGCATTGTGCTCCATATTATTAAAAATAAAAAGAAATCAATGAATAATATGGAAAAATGGCTATACCCATTTTTTTTATTATTAATAATTATTTATTATTAATTATATATATATACATATACACACACACACACATACATATTATATATATATATATATATATATACATATATACATACATACATACATACATACATACATACAAAGTGCCTACAAGTAGTATTCAACCCCCTGCAGATTTAGCAGGTTTGATAAGATGCAAATAAGTTAGAGCCTGCAAACTTCAAACAAGAGCAGGATTTATTAACAGATGCATAAATCTTACAAACCAACAAGTTATGTTGCTCAGTTAAATTTTAATAAATTTTCAACATAAAAGTGTGGGTCAATTATTATTCAACCCCTAGGTTTAATATTTTGTGGAATAACCCTTGCTTGCAATTACAGCTAATAATCGTCTTTTATAAGACCTGATCAGGCCGGCACAGGTCTCTGGAGTTCTCTTGGCCCACTCTTCCATGCAGATCTTCTCCAAATTATCTAGGTTCTTTGGGTGTCTCATGTGGACTTTAATCTTGAGCTCCTTCCACAAGTTTTCAATTGGGTTAAGGTCAGGAGACTGACTAGGCCACTGCAACACCTTGATTTTTTCCCTCTTGAACCAGGCCTTGGTTTTCTTGGCTGTGTGCTTTGGGTCGTTGTCTTGTTGGAAGATGAAATGACGACCCATCTTAAGATCCTTGATGGAGGAGCGGAGGATCTTGGCTAAAATCTCCAGGTAGGCCGTGCTATCCATCTTCCCATGGATGCGGAGCAGATGGCCAGGCCCCTTGGCTGAGAAACAGCACCACAGCATGATGCTGCCACCACCATGCTTGACTGTAGGGTTGGTATTCTTGGGGTCGTATGCAGTGCCATCCAGTCTCCAAACGTCACGTGTGTGGTTGGCACCAAAGATCTCGATCTTGGTCTCATCAGACCAGAGAACCTTGAACCAGTCTGTCTCCGAGTCCTCCAAGTGATCATGAGCAAACTGTAGACGAGCCCTGACATGACGCTTTGAAAGTAAAGGTACCTTACGGGCTCGTCTGGAACGGAGACCATTGCGGTGGAGTACGTTACTTATGGTATTGACTGAAACCAATGTCCCCACTGCCATGAGATCTTCCCGGAGCTCCTTCCTTGTTGTCCTTGGGTTAGCCTTGACTCTTCGGACAAGCCTGGCCTCGGCACGGGTGGAAACTTTCAAAGGCTGTCCAGGCCGTGGAAGGCTAACAGTAGTTCCATAAGCCTTCCACTTCCGGATGATGCTCCCAACAGTGGAGACAGGTAGGCCCAACTCCTTGGAAAGGGTTTTGTACCCCTTGCCAGCCTTGTGACCCTCCACGATCTTGTCTCAGATGGCCTTGGAATGCTCCTTTGTCTTTCCCATGTTGACCAAGTATGAGTGCTGTTCACAAGTTTGGGGAGGGTCTTAATTAGTCAGAAAAGGCTGGAAAAAGAGATAATTAATTCAAACATGTGAAGCTCCTTGTTCTTTGTGCCTGAAATACTTCTTAATACTTTAGGGGAACCAAACAGAATTCTTGTGGTTTGAGGGGTTGAATAATAAATGACCCTCTCAAACTTTTCACAATTTAAAAAAAAAAAAAAAAAGAAATAACATTCTTTTTTGCTGCAGTGCATTTCACACTTCCAGGCTGATCTACAGTCCAAATGTCACAATGCCAAGTTAATTCCGAATGTGTAAACCTGCTAAATCTGCAGGGGGTTGAATACTACTTGTAGGCACTGTATATATTAAACCCTTTCCTGACAAATCCAAATTTCACTTTCCAGTCCAGGACAAATTTCTCAAATCTGACTTGTCAGATGATGTACAGTATATCACAAAAGTTCACATTTGTGTAAATATTTTATTTTATATTTTCATAGGACAACACTGGAGATTATACTTTGATAAAATGTAAAGTAGTCAGTGTATATCTTGTATAACAGTGTAAGGCTAGGTTCACACACTGCGTTTTTTTGACGCTGCGTTTTTGTGCGTTTGTTGCGGCAAAAAACGCACAAAAACGCACCCGCGTCAAAAAAATGCGGCAAAAAACGCGCGAGTTTTGCTGCGATTTGGTGCGTTTTGCTGCGTTTTGCTCACTGCGTCTTTATGCGTTTTTTAACAGTGAACAAAAAAAAAAAAAAAAGGTCTGATGTCATTTCCTTCTTCAATATGTTCTTCATTCTCCACTAGTGTATGCAGGAGAGCAGACAGCTGCAGAACTACAAGGCTCAGCATACTCCATCCAATAGTGCATGCAGGAGAGCAGACAGCAGCTGCAGAACTACAAGGCTCAGCATGCTCCATCCAGGACTGTATGCTGGAGGGAGAGTCAGGGGGAGCAGACCTACAAGGCTTAGCATCCTCCATCCAATAGTGTATGCAGGAGAGCAGACAGCAGCTGTCGAACTACAAGGCTCAGCATCCTCCTTCCAGAACTGTATGCAGGATTTCTTTGCACCCCAAAAAAAAAAAAATGACGTGGGCTTCGCCATATTTTTGTATGCTAGCCGGGTACAGCAGGCAGGTACGGGCTGCCCCCAACCCCCAGCTGCCTATTTGTACCCGGCTGGGAACCAAAAATATAGAGAAGCCCTTTTTTTTTATTTCATGAATTTCATGAAATAATTAAAAAAAAAAAAAATGACTTGAGCTTCGCCTCATTTTTGTGTCCAGCCGGGTACAACTAGGCAGCTGGGGATTGGAATCCACAGTGCAGGGTGCCCATGCTTTCTGGGCACCCCCACTGCGAATTGCAGTCCGCAGCCACCCCAGAAAATGACGCTTTCATAGAAGCGCCATCTTCTGGCGCTGTATCCAACTCTTCCAGCTGCCCTGCTGTCGAGTGGCTCACTGGGTAATAATGGGGTTAGGGCTAACTTTATATTATCAGCTGGCCCTAAGCCCAAAATTCATGGTGTCACGCCAATATTAGACATGGCCACTATGAATTTCTAGTAAAGATAAAAAAAACCACAACACACAGAAAAATATTTTTATTAGAAATAAAACACAACACAATTAGTGACTCCATCTTTATTGAAATAAAAAACTCCCCTCCGCAGTAATCCTGGGTCAAGGGTCCCGCGCCGTCCAATCCGGATCCAATATCATCTGATCGGTTTGCTGGAAGGCAAAGCGATCAGATGATGTGTCAGGATCAAGGCCTGAATCACATAACACATCAGCTGATTGTATAAAAGCCGTTTATACAATCAGCAGATGCATCGGTGCAAAAAAAAAACCTCACTTATGTGCCGATTACCGGCAGCTCCTGCAGCGGAGTCTGATCCCGTCCGATCGCTGCAGGAACTGCCGGTAATCAGGGATGAAGTCTCCTGACACATCCGCTGATAGGTGAAGCCGGCCGGCCGCTGGCGTCAGCCCGAGACTTACGATCAGCTGATGCGTCAGGTGACTGCATCAGGTGATCCATCGCCAGATCCTGCAGGCATACGTACCTGGGGAGACTGCACACTGCCGGAGCGGCGATACCGTGACAGGATCTGGGAGCGGGCATGGCACCGGGACCCTGCAGACAGTGCGTGAGTATAAAACTTTTTTTTTTCTACTGTTCACTTTTGCCGCTTCCACCTCCTGCCCGTACATGGCGCCACACGGCAGCTGACAAGCACAGGACGGGAGGTGGAAGCGGCGGTGACGGTACCGGGAGGATTCACGCTTCTGTGTTTACTGACAGAAGGAATCCTCTTCCTGTACATGTCACTTTACCACCCACCTCCTGCGTTTATAGCTGCGTTTTTGGTCTTAGAAACGCACCAAAACGCAGCTATTTGCGTTTCTCATTGCGTCTTTCAACATCCCATTGCACTCAATGGATGAAAAGCGCAGTGAAAAACGCGGGAATAATTGATATGCTGCGTTTTTGTGGCACCACAAAAACACAGCTGAAAAAAAACGCTGTGTGCAGACAGCAAAAATGAAAACTCAGACTTTGCTGGGGAAGCAAAGTCATGCAGTTTTCTGAGCAAAAACGCACCCGAAAACTGCGCAAAAACGCCGCGAAAAACGCACTGTGTGAACTTACCCTAAATTTGTTTTGCCCTTTAAATAAAAAACAGCCATTACTGTTTAAACCACTGGCAACAAAGGTGAGTACACTGCTAAGTGAAAATGTCTAAATATTTTGTGTGGCCACCATTATTTTTTTTTAATTTGCAATATTGGAACATTTACCAAATCTACTATATGTCCAGGGCTGTGGAGTCGGTAAGCCACAGTTGCGACTCCGACTCCTGGATTTTATCAGGCTCAGACTCCGGCTCAGACTCCTTCATAAATGGCCAATTCATAACAACAAATTTACTGTTGTAAAATATTAACATCGTGCTTATTCAGCTTCTCACCATCATATAAGTAATCAGACCACTTAGAGCAAAAACTACCTTTATTAGAATACAATTAGAATATAGCAAATAACTTTTATAAACTTTTCTAAACTGTAAGTAAATATGCAATAAACACTTTTATGCAGTTAATAAGAAAAAATCTATAAATTTGTCCTCAGAAAAAGTATTACCTCTGTCAGATCCTCCTTCATGGATGCCCTCAAATCTGATCTAATTATTTTGAGAGCAGAGAACAACCTCTCTACACTAACTTGTGTTGGTGGCAAAGCAGTAACCACTCGGGCAACATCTCTGACAATGTCAGGATACAGAGGAATCACTTGTTGCACTGTTATTTTTGATGAAGGGTCAAATTTCTCAATTTCTTTTAGTGCACATGAAAAATTCTGCTGAAATGTACTGGCTGTGTTCCTTGATGGGGATGACTCTTCTTCTATGCGGGAACGCTTTGCACAGTCCTTGTGATCCAAATATTTTTAGAAATTAAATTCTTCATCAGTTGATGATGAGGGTGAAGATGTGGCAGGACGACCAAATTCTTCTTGTTCCTCCTGACTGTTCTGCAACCCTTTCATCCTTACTGCTATTCCAAACAGAGCTTCTTTTCCTTTACTTAGCTGTTGATTATCTAGAAGAATCCGATGCATTGGGTCTACATAAACAGCTGCCAAAAGAATGTTATTTTGTAATAGTAGCTCCTCTCTCCGTTTCATTGATGTAGCAATGCCACTTGCAATTAACACTCCTCTTTGGGACAGGCGAAACATCAGGTTCTTCCACTCCTTTAAGAAAATACCTGGAGTTAAGTCCTCTGCTTGTAATTTTTTAGTCACTGTAAATGGGTGCTCTAGCAATTTTTCCAGCTCAGTCACCTGATTCCACTGACTTTCATTTAGCGTCAGTTGAGGGTAAGGGTACTTTCACACTTGCGTTGTTTCTCTTTTGGCGCCATCCACCCTTTTGGAAAACAGCGGAATCCGTTAACGGATTCCGCTGTTTCCCATAGACTTGAATGGATGACGGATGGTGCCAAAAGTACCTGCGTTGCTTCCGCTGGGCGACGCTGCGTTGCTTCAGCCGAGCAGAAACAACGCTGATTGTAACGTTAATTGCTGGCGTCAAAATGACGCTGACCAGCGGATTCCGTTGGTTCCGCTAAAATTTATAATGGGTCCCTATGGTAGCGGATTCCGTTGCAAATTGCTTTACAATGGAATCCGCTGCAGGATTCCGCTATTTTTAACTGAGCATGTCCAGAATGCAACCAATCAGGTTGTCCATGCTCCTTATCTCGAAAGGTATATAAAAGCTGTAATTTAAAGCAGCAAACAATGCCTTTTGACCTGCTGACAAGCCCTGAAGCAAAGAATAGAAGATAGAAGCTGAAGCAAGAAGCTGGAGTCCTGGAGGAAATTCCTTGGAGAATCCTGGAGGACTTTCATAGGTGACAAAATCATCGCCCCATTTGTGCCCATATTTTGTCTAGTTGTTTTTTTTTTCTCATGTTTATATTTTTAAATCTTAAAATAAAGAGCTTATGCTCCTTTTTATGATTTATAATTTGAAAAAAAATCTAAACCAAAAAAATGTAATAAAAATGTACCTAATTTTGGTTTTGTTGATTTATTTTGCGCTTTTTTAGCTAATTTTTATAATTGGGGTTAAAAATGGTTGTTGGTTCAATTTGTGTTTGGTAAAAAAAAAATTCAAATGTGGTAATTGGAGGTGTCAGGTGGGTTTTAGGTTGGGCGTATTGTTTGGTATTGGGAGGCTGGACTATTGTTTGGTCATGGGAGGTGGGTTAGGGTGGGGGCTATTGTTTGGTCATGGGAGGTGGGGGCTATTGTTTGGTCATGGGATGTGGGGAGATTGTTTGGTCATGGGAGGTGGGTTAGGGTGGGGGCTATTGTTTGGTCATGGGAGGTGGGGGCTATTGTTTGGTCATGGGAGGTGGGGCTATTGTTTAGTCATGGGAGGTGGGGCTATTTGGTAATGGGAGGTCGGTCTATTGTTTGGTCATGGGGGAGGTGGGTTAGGGTGTGGCAATAATTTTAATAAAGTGGTTTTGGGGGTTTTTTTGTGCGTTTGCTCACAAATAAGCAAATTTTTTTATTTGGCAAAACTCATACAAATTCTTTTTTTTTTTTCTCCAATAGACTAAACGCAGCAACCCAGCCAGCCCAACCAGCGGCAGCAACCCAGCCAGCCAGGCAGACGCCCAACTTTATATTTACCCATGTAAGTATGTCTTCCTTCTAACTGAAAAGGTGAGTGTTCCAAAGCTGTTTAAATTTTTAATGTGTTGTTTTTTTCTCAAATACATCTAACAACCAGCGTCAGCAACCCAGCCAGCACCAACCAGCGTCAGCAACCCAGACGCCCAACTTTATATTTACCCATGTAAGTACATCTTCATCCCAACTGAACAGGTGAGTGTTACAAAGCTGTTTAATTTTATAATGTGGTGTTTTTTTCTCAAATAGATCTAACAACCACCAGCGGCAGCAACCCAGCCAGCACCAACCAGCGGCAGCAACCCAGCCAGCACCAACCAGCGGCAGCAACACATCCAGCCAGAATGTCTTCTGAGGACAGCCCCCCTGAGAGGCGTCAGCGAGTGGAGGTGAACTGTTCAAGTAATTTTATTACATTTTTTTTTAGGAATATGTTGAATGCAACTAGTACTAACAATTTTTTATTTTGGATATAGGAGGAAGCTGCAGCCAAAGCGGGGGCGCCAGAAGCAGGACGGGGTGGAGAAAATAGTGGTGAAGGCTCGCAGGATGTAAGTGTATCCACAACAATGACATCATAACCATTCCACCAGACATGCACGACAAATTTGCACAAAAATCATAAGTTGATATCATTACCATATCATGCATGATATATTTAAAAGTAAAACTATACATTTGTCTATCTGTAATGTATTTTTTCTTTTTTCAGGATGCACTGCCTGCCCGTTCTAGAGTTACTCCCAGGGGCTCCCGGGGTCGTCGAAGGCGCGGCGGTGGTCAACGGTGTGTATTTTTTGTAGAACATTTTTGGGTAAATAAAATTTTTACAATGCATTATAACTAATACAGGTTTTTAATATATTTTTTTTTTCCTTGCCACAGGTTTCACAACGGCAGCAGGATGAGGAATCTGATGGGGGGGAACCTGGTATAGAAGTGGAGCTCCTCATCAACCTCGTCCATGCCCGGCAGCCGTTGTGGGACATGCAAGACCACCGCCATGCTGATTCTGTCATCACCCGACGGCTCTGGGAACAGGTTGCCTCCGAAGTCATAGATGGATGGGAGGATCTCAATGAAAGGACAAAATCAAAAGCAGGTAAGTAATCTACTTCAAAAATCGGTGTTGTCAAATTCCCTATTCAAAGGCTAACCTTGTGCTTCTATTTTATTTTCAGTGCGACGTCTGATAATACGGTGGCGGTCACTACGTGATCGCTTCAGGAGGGACTACAACTTGGAGATGCAGGATCCAAGTGGATCGGCAGGATGCAAGGGCTCCCAATACCGATATGCCAGAGCCCTTGCGTTCCTTAGAAGCACGATGCTGCCAAGACGATAAGTAAACGGTTTTTGTTTGATTTTGTAATGTTTGTAATTGTCCAAAATTTGTCTCCAACAGCATGTCATTGAAAAGTTCATAACCAAATTTTAATTGTTTTTTTCCTTTTTGTTTTCCTTCACACAGAACATTCACAAACACATTGGAGCCTGCATCCGGCCAACACCCTCCTGGAGCGATCCCACAAGTGACCGTTACCGGTGACCCCTCCAACATGTCTGGTGATCCCTCTTCTGCTCTCTCCATCTCTTCCACCTCTCCTTCTGATCCCTCCCTTCCACCTCTACTTCTGATCCCTCACAATCTACCCTCCCATCTTTCCCATCTTACCCACCCTGCCCATCAGCATACTGGCAGACCTCATTACATGAGGCTGGTCAGCGAGTAGGTGTTCCGTTATCCCACCCCTCTGACGCTCCCGACACTAGAACCGTGTTAGGTTCTGGGCGGCAGCGACAGAGGGGACAGGATAGGGGCAGCGCCGAATTCTTACATCTGAATGCATCCATCCATAGTTTTATTAAAGTATTATCTGACCAAATTATTGCTGGCTTCAACCTGATAAACCATAGTTTACAGGAGTTGACCAGCAAGATGGATCAGGTGCTTTCAGCTGTAAGACAGACTCCTAGCCCGCATTATTTTCATTCAGTAATTGGTCAGCTGGAAAACCTACCGTCTGAACAGCAAATACATGTAATGAGGGCTTTCCAGAATGCTATTATGCTACTAAATTCACTACCCCCTACCACCACTGCACCTCCTCATCCCACAGCACCTCCTCACCCCCCTGCCGCGATGCAGCCCCCTGCCGCGATGCAGCCCACTGCCACGATGCAGCCCCCTGCCGCGATGCAGCCCCCTGCCCATTACCAGCCTCCTCCCCATTATTACCACTTTTCACTACCCACCCAGCACACAATCCCTTCCCAGCATACTTTCCCTGTCCAAACATCCCTTCATTCCCTGTCTCCACATGTCATGCCTGTCCCAAGTCCTTCATCACTTTCTTCTACAACTACACTCCATTCCCCATACCATCATTCTAATTCTTCACCCCTCTAATCCAAACCCAACCATCTTTTGCAATACCCACCTATACACCTTCCGTACATCACCCATCTCCCAGCCCTCTCCCAGCCCTCAGCCATCTCCCAGCCCTCAGCCATCTCCTGTTGCTACACCATTTTTTCCACCAACTACCATTTGTTTTTCCACACCCTCACCTTCTTCAACTGTCCAACCTTCTCCCTCCCCATCCTCTCTGAATACACCGCATGTTGAAGGGGTCAGTCCTACGAGCAACACCAGCGATATCTCCACCCCACATAGATACTTTAATTTATAAATTTAAAAATGTAGCTACTTTAATAAAAAAAAAACTTCAATGTGTATTATTCAATAAAAATCTTTTTTTTATTCAACTTATATATTGTCTCTGTTTAATGAAATAACACATTTTGTGAAAATGACGAAAAACATAACAGGTGGTTTGCATTACAAAACTGTAGCAAAAAAAATCCCATGTTTAGAAAATACAATATTGTAATTATAATACAATCTCCCAGTCAAAGTATTGAAATAAAACAAGGGACAAAGAAATCAAATCATTCTGTCCTGCCACTCCAGTCGCCCTGCTTCAGTAACAAAATAGGCAGCAAATTGGTCGCGGATTGCAATTATTTCCCTACCGCTGCGGAAGGTAATGTTGCTGTAGTCTGGAAGATTACAATTTGACAGTTCCTCTTCTACTGGGGTAACTCCATTGGTTAACAGATAGTTGTGTAACAACGCAGGCTTTAATGATATCATCCACGGTGTCAACTTTAACATCTATTGCAGTGGTCAGAACTCTCCACTTAGCCGTAAGGATGCCAAACGCGCACTCAACCATGCGCCGTGCACGACTCAAATGATAATTAAAGATTTTCTGTTCGTATGACAACCCACGACTTGAATAAGGTTTCAGAAGGTGTGTGTCCAGTTGGAATGCCTCGTCACCAAGGCAGACAAAAGGCACAGTCTGGTGCACAGACTTTAAATACTGTTTTAGAGATTTCCTCTGCGCATTCCATGATTAAGACCTATTCAGGTTGAAACACGTAGGAAACAGCTCCTCTGTCTTGCCTCTCCATTTTTTGTCTTGCTTAGATGGAATATTAATATTTTTATTACCAATAAAGAAACTGTTTTTTAAGAAAATTCTACTTTCTCCTGAAGTTGCTGGAATTTCTTCCTTTCTTCATGTGTTCCCACCCAGGTCAGGGTGTTTCCGTGCACCGGAGGTAAGATTTGGGAGTGAAGAGGGGAGAGCTGAAGTTTTTTCGTTTTTGATAGTGGTCAGAACTCTCCACTTAGCCGTAAGGATGCCAAACGCGCACTCAACCATGCGCCGTGCACGACTCAAATGATAATTAAAGATTTTCTGTTCGTATGACAACCCACGACTTGAATAAGGTTTCAGAAGGTGTGTGTCCAGTTGGAATGCCTCGTCACCAAGGCAGACAAAAGGCAGTGGTGGACCAGACGTTTGGGGAAGTGGGCTTGGTGGTGGGAAGCTGAATCGGTCTCCATAAAGATTACGGCCCATGGTAGAGGTTTTAAAAACCTGGGAGTCATTACTTCTTCCATAGGCTCCTATGTCCACTGCCAGGAATTTATAATGAGCATCGGCAATAGCCATCAGGACTACCGAAAAGAATTTTTTATAATTGAAGTGTTCGGATTTGGTGTTTGCTGGCTTCACTACCCGAACATGCTTGCCATCCACTGCCCCGCAGCAATTGGGGAAGTCACATATTTCATAAAAATGGGCTGCTGTGGACATCCAGAGTTCTTGCATTGGTTGCGGAATGTATTCTACATTTAAGGAATCCCATAATGCACTGCAAGTGTTGCTTACGATGCCGGAAATAGTAGAGATTCCTACCCGGAACTGATAATGCAGTGAAGAGTAGGACTCCCCAGTGGCCAAAAATCTGAAAATTAAAAAAAAAAAAAATTAGTTAACGGTCACAAAAAACAACCATTACATCACATGATGGATATCACAATATATTTTTTGTGCTTACCTGAGAGTGATCATGAGACGCTCTGCAGGAGTTATTGCCAGCCAGCAAAAGGTGTCGTGGCGACGTATGAGAGACTCCACCCGCTCCACCAAGGTGTCAAACATCGCCACTGACATTCGAACGTATCGGATAAACTGGTCCGGATGGCTCCTTAGCTCTAAATAAAGGGTTGTAAAAACGCCACGGGATAGACGAACATCATTGATGGGGTGGACCCAGAAGCGGCGAAGGCGACGCCTCCTACGTTGCCGCTCCTTTTCAGCAATGTAAAATGCCAAAGCATTTGCTTGATAAGAATAATCAATGTACGCTTGGACGATCCTCCCGGTAATAACATCCATCACTCTTCTTTCTCTGGCAGCCTCTACAGATGGCTGGTCTGAACACATATATATGTCTCAAAAAAGCCTGGCACTCCCATTGGGCTGTCCCACAAAAAAAAAACCCCAAAAAACCCCGGATCCGACGGATTCCGTTTAACGGACGCATAACGGACACAACGGAAATAACGGATCCGTTGCTTCAGTTGACACCATAAAAAAACGGATGCGTCAAAACGACGCAACAACGGACCCAGCGGATTTCACACAACGCAAGTGTGAAACTAGCCTTAGCCATGTCTACAAGAAAGGTTTTCAGTTCAACCAAGCGCTGAATCATTAAGTAAGTACTGCCCAATCGTGTGGCTTGATCAATAATTGCCCCTTTTCCAGCACGTCTCTTCAAAATTTAACTTTAGGGGTTCTGGCAACAGTAGCCAATTTTCTCACCTTGCCAATCAGTGCAGCAGCATGTCCTTCTTGCAGACTGTCTCTTATAGCCAGCTGTAGCGTATGCACAACACAGCGCATGTGATGAATGAAAGAACATATTGACACAGTTTCAACAAGATCTAAACTATCATGTTGCTGTTCATCTGAAGCAACTTCAGTTTGCTCCTCAGTTACAATACTGTGTTCCTCTATTTCAAACATTTCTGTGTCTGTGGACCCAGAATGTTCTTCTAGCTGCTGGTCACCATCATTACTCTCATTCATTAGCTTAATAGTACTTATATTTGAAGCATTGTCAGTTACGACAGAAAGAACTTACTCTTTTTTAAGTTCATAGTCTTGCAGACCCTTTTCCACCAAGACCTGGAGAAACTCACTGGTGTGATGAGCTTTGGTGTCTTTTACTGCCAATGTCTTGGTAACTATTTCAATTTTGTCACAAACAAATCGGACATTGATGGCAAATGTGACGTGTGCAGGCATCCATTTTAAGAAACAGAAAGCGTTCCTTGAGAGTTTTTTTAAGTTCTTCCTTTTGTTTAAAAGCTTCTTCGATTACTAATTTTTTTAATACTCTCTCTCTCCAGAGAAACACCAAGCTTGCGGGCCATTTCCCCATTCAGACACATAAAAGCTGGTCGTGAAAATGATGAAATAGGCATACTATCCTTTACAACAAGCTCTATGATCTGTTTTTTAAATGTATCTACTGTCATTGTCACAGTAACTTTGTCACTGGCAAAATATCTTGCAACTGATGGCTGCAAAGTTCTCTGCTCCTTTGTTTGGCTGGAAGAGCTGGGCACTGGTTCATTGGTTTGGATGCAGTCTCTCATCCACTGCTTTCAGTACTTCTGGATGAAAGCGCTGCAAATGTCTCTTTAGATTAGAAGCTCTGGTAGGAGCATTTTTATCTTTGCCTGAATATGCACTCATCTTGGCTTCACAGCATTTGTTTTCGTCTGGATCATTTGTCATACACTGACAGACATAATGTTTTCTATCTTGAGTGATGGTGAAATGTTCAAATACAGCTGATTTAATGTGATGCTTCTTTGACACTCAGGTTTTTAATTTTGCATTCACAATCCAAATGACAATTGTTGTTCCTAAAAACAATTGTACAAAATTATTGCCAGGACGTACAACTGATATAGTGGTCAGTAATACTGTTATTATTCCTCATGTACTCACAGTTAACTGATGCAAAGTTTGTTGAAAGGATAATAGTTCTTACAGTCTTCCTCTTATGAGTAGCAGGAAGCTGTGAGATGCTTGGAAGACGCACACCTAGTATGATCTAGTCTAGAGGAGGAGCTTTACTACTAAGAATTTGCAACACATTTTCACTTTCAGTTTCATACATTGTAAGTAGGGGGGTTGTGGCAGCATGAGGTTAACCAAGTATAAGATTAGATAAGGGCAGTGGAGAACAGTGACACACAAGAAGTAAGGTGTGCTTCACACATAGCGAGATCGCTACCGAAATCGCTGCTACGTCACGGTTTTGGTGACGCAGCAGTGACCTCATTAGCGATCTCGCTGTGTGTGACACTGAGCTATGATCTGGCCCCTGCTGTGAGATCGCTGCTCGTTACACACAGCCCTGGTTCGTTTTTTTATTGTTGCTCTCCTGCTGATGAGCACACATCGCTGTGTGTGACAGCGAGAGAGCAACAATCCTGAATGTGCAGGGAGCAGGAGCCGGCGTCTGACATGCTGCAGTAAGCTGTAACCAGGGTAAACCTCGGGTAACCAAGGTGGTTACCCGATATTTACCTTCGTTACCAGCCTCCGCCGCTCTCACGCTGCCAGTGCCGGCTCCTGCTCTCTGCACATGTAGCTGCAGTACACATCGGGTTAATTAACCCGATGTGTACTGTAGCTAGGAGTGCAGGGAGCCAGCGCTAAGCAGTGTGCGCTGCTCTCTGCACATGTAGCTGCAGTACACATCGGGTTAATTAACCCGATGTGTACTGTAGCTAGGAGTGCAGGGAGCCAGCGCTAAGCAGTGTGCGCTGCTCTCTGCACATGTAGCTGCAGTACACATCGGGTTAATTAACCCGATGTGTACTGTAGCTAGGAGAGCAGGGAGCCAGCGCTAAGCAGTGTGCGCTGCTCTCTGCACATGTAGCTGCAGTACACATCGGGTTAATTAACCCGATGTGTACTGTAGCTAGGAGTGCAGGGAGCCAGCGCTAAGCAGCGTGCGCGGCTCCCTGCTCTCTGCACATGTAGCGACGTTATGATCGCTGCTGCGTCGCTGTGTTTGACAGCTAAGCAGCGATCATAACAGCGACTTACTAGGTCGCTGTTACGTCATAGAAAATGGTGACGTAACAGCGACATCGTTATCGCTGTCGCTATGTGTGAACCCAGCCTAAGAAATGTCTCTATCTCCAGCAGAACTGCTTATCACTGTTGTTCATAGTTTGATAGAACATATATTTGAGTAACATTTATAAAATTCATATGAAAGTTCAATTATGAAATATTAATACATTTTTTTTTAAAGCTGGAGTCTGAGTCGGTACATTTCTACTGACTCCGACTCCAACCAAAACTAACTCCGACTCCACGACTCTGACTCCACAGCCCTGTATATGTCATCATCATCATCATTTCTAAAACTTTTTTTTGGATGTTATGGATGTTAGAAAACTTAAGTGTTAAACTATTTTTTTTTTAGAGACCCCTTCACTTTTAAAGCTACTTTGAAGGGCCTGTATGTCCGAATACCCCATTAAAAAAATTCACCCTTCAAAGTACAGTATAGAAAACCACATTCAGGAAGTTTGTTAACTTTTCAGGTGATGCACAGGAATTAATGCATAGTGAAAAGGGAAAAAGAATACTTTTTTTTTTTTCAAGAAAGTGTTGCTATAGCCCCAAATTTTCATGCTCACAAGGTTAAAAAGGGAAAGTAAACAAAAAATGTTCTTGTGTAATGTCTCCTAAGTTGTGGCTGGTTTAGATTCTGGATTAGAGATGAGCGGACCCGAGCAATAAACTTCAGTGTTCGTACCGAACACGGACTTTACAGAGAAAAAAAAAAAAATCAGTGTTAGGCTACATGCGTACGCTGCGTTTTTTGCTGCGTTTTTGGCTGCAGTTTTGTTGCCAGAACTTTCTGACATGTGACTTCCCAGCAAAGTCTATGATAAGTCAGATTTGCTATGCGCACATTACAGTTTGTCAGCGTTTTATTTGTCAAACGTTTGGGACAAAAAAAATGCAGCATGTTCATTCTTCCTGCGTTTTTATCAACATTTGTTACAAAAATGCAGCAAAAACGCATGTTGTGAAAAATGCACCAAAAACGCACCTACAATTACAAGCATTTTTTGTGACATTTCCAGGCTCTCTCTCTGACAAGGTAGAAAAAACAAAAAAGCTAGCACTAAATGTGCACTACAGCACTAAAAATTCCAACTGTACTTATTATAAATTTGAGTTTTCGGCAAAAAATTGCAATTTCTTGAGCCACCCCGGCAATCCACGGCAAATCTCATTTGGGGCAGTCCTAACACTAAAATATTTTTATAAAATGTGCCAAACGGCCTCACATATGAAATAGTAGAACTGCTCTTAGCAGCACTCACCTGGTCTATTTCAATCCCGTACCCATGACTGAATCATAGCTGTGGGCGGGACAGGTCCAAGCAAATGCTGCATGAAGTAAATGGCCTGTGGACAGGGTCTGATGACTGAATGTGAACAGTCACCAATTGCCAAAATCTAAACAAGTGGAATACATCCCAAATTGGGGTGCATAGCAAGTAGGGGGTCAACCCCCGACCAATTCAATGAAGAAAAAACAAAAAAGCTAGCACTAAATGTGCACTACAGCACTCTGACAAGGTGCAGTTTTGGCTGCAGTTTGTGAACACAAAAAGATGCAGCGTGCACATGTACCCTTAGAGTTCGGCTGCTTTATGTATGCGGACCACTCTAGCGATCATTGCTGTGCTGCAGTACGCTCAGTGCTTTCCCCACTGAGAGCCGCTTGCAGAGTTATTGGATGTAATGTGTACAACAAAAACAAAAAAACAAACAAGACAAAAACAAACCCCATCCTCCCTTCCCTGGATGTGTTCTGTATATAGCTGGCTGCATGTGGGTTGAAAGCCAAACGGCCTAATCAGTGAGATCCAATGCGGTTCTAGTTGTGTCCGGGTCCCAAATTGAACTTGCCGAACCCAAACTTGTGTAAGGATATTCAAAATATTTGACCCAAACCGTACAGTTTAAGGGCCAGGGTACCAAATACTAATGAAATGCATGTAAACTTTTGACTTTGCAAAAAGTAATAAAAAATGCCTTAAAGCATTCTCTCTCATTATTCTGGCATTTGTCAAATATAAACAATTCTACTTTCGAATTGACCTAAAAACGGGAAAGGTTTATTCTGATTTCATGTCAGATAGTGAGAAAAACTTGCAGATGTGTCTTTATAGATAGTAGAGGGAAACGTCTGGTTTAAATTGTATATACCAGGATGGGAGATAGGTATACATGGATGGGGACATATTTACCAGGAAGTGGCCCAGGATGGGGACATTCGTACATAATGAAGGGGAAGAGGGGAGCAACTTGTATCTCTGGAGGATTTAGAAGGCTACAAGGGTCCATACATGCGGTGGAGGTGCAAACTTTGCATTGGGGCCCATCGGATTTTAGATCTGCCACTGTTTAATGCACTAGATTATTAAACTGCACAATCAACGTATAAGGTTATTTTGTGCTCATATGTTTCCTTTCTATTATTTCAAGACATATAAATTTAAGAGAAGGAGACAAGAGTATTTCTTACTCTCTATAAGTTCATTGAATCGAGGGTGCTCTGTCAGAAATTCCATGGATGGATTATTATGATTAGGGTTCTGACTTCCACCAGATTTTAGCCATTCACGACCAAACATTTTTCTGTAGTCGAGCTCAGCTCCTTTTCTTTCCTGTGGAAGAATCTGTGAAGACAAAGCACATAAGTACCATCCTGGAAATTACATAACTACTCCACAATACTAAAAATTAATATTGAGCATTTTGCTCCTTATGTATTACACAGAGATTTATTCTAAAACTACAGTATGGCTCCAGGGACACACCCTACCAACTTATACTTCCATGCAGGCCACAGGGAAAGATTTCCTGGATGGAATATATACAGTTGAAATCTTTCCTCTCGTACCAGGACAGGGAGAGAAGGATGAGGACACCCCCTACTCCTTTTGAGAAAGTATTTTTACAGGGGTCATCACCTGGACATGGCATCTCACTCATTTATAAAATGCTGAACCAGAGAAATAGGGTGGATAAACCTCACTTTGTCTGTAGGTGGGGAGAGGAACTGGGAGAGGATATTCCAGAGGACGATTGGAGCAGAGCGCACCTGTGGACCCACAAGCTTTCCTTGGCGTGCGCCGCTCAAGAGAAAAGTTATAAAAATTCTCTCAAGGTGGTACCATTACCCGACTAAATTACATGCTATATTTCCCTCTGTGTCTGATGTGTGCTGGAGGTGTGGCACAGACACAGGTACAATGCTACACATATGGTGGAGCTGTACTAAGCTGCAACCCTTTTGGGACTCAGTGCACAAAAAGTGTACAAAAAGATGAGCGGAGGTGAAATAGAAAAGTCCCCACAGGTTGGCCTTCTTTCTATGCTCCCAGGAGCTATTAAAACACAAAAAAGGGACATGTTGCGATTTTGCCTGGCGGCTGCCCGTATGATTATTCCACGATTTTGGAAACAGACTAGATTGCCCTACGGTGCTGGATTGGTTGGAGGAGATGACAAACCTCCAGAGAATGGAGGAGCTGACAGCAGAACTAAATGGGAACACAGAAAACTTTACTACAGTTTGGGGACCATGGATTATGTTCATGGAGTCCCCAGAGTTTGTGGAGAGTTTGGCGAGCTTTTTGAACTGAGAAACGCTGGGGAGTCTCATTCCTCTCCCCCCCCTTTTTTCTTTTCTTGCTTCCCCCCCCTCTCCCCCCTTCTCTCTAATTTCCTCTTCTTTATGCTTGTATCTTTTAATTTCCTCTTCTTTATGCTTGTATCTTTCCTCTTCTTTCGTTCTTTTCTGAACATAAATCTGCATTTTTCTAGTTTTATTTTTTATATGAAAAGATTTATCAATAATTCATAAGACAATAGACATACAAGGAGAATGAGTATATTAAGATACAGGAAGTCAAAAGAAGTGGGATTTCTGACCTATAATTTATAAGTGGTTATATGGTAATAGCACAAAGATAATTTGAAGAATTCCAAGAAATTTAGTAATGTAACAATTTCTGGATGTTATCCCGGCATTGAGAAAATGATGTTTATGTATTGCAATTGCACAAATGATATGTTTGTATGTTGACAACAGTTTCATCAATAAAACAAATTTGAAATAAAACTACAGTATGTAGGACACATTACAGTAGTACTCTTGGGCTATGTCAATTAAATGTGTTACATAAAGCACTGAATATTTTTAAAGCTTCACTGTATAAGAAGGTGGCCAGTACATGTGTGTCTCTCCCCATTCACTTCTATGGGATTTCTAAAAATAGCTAATCCTGTACCTTAAATCATGAATACTGCTTAAAAAGTCTATATAACCACAATTACCATCCACTGGAAAAGAAAAATAAAACCAGAAAAACTTCAAGTGGCAAACGTTATGTCACAGCTAGCAATTCAATAACAGTGAAGACAAAATGACCTGATTCTATAGCTTGGAGGTTCACAATTTAACTTTTCACTGTCTCTTTTTTCTTCTGCATCCTTCTTATTT
This sequence comes from Anomaloglossus baeobatrachus, assembly GCF_048569485.1. NCBI lineage: Eukaryota > Metazoa > Chordata > Amphibia > Anura > Aromobatidae > Anomaloglossus > Anomaloglossus baeobatrachus. The sequence goes on along the minus strand of NC_134355.1, from coordinate 213,818,942 downwards.
CTTTTTTTTTTCTCTACTTTATAACTATTTCCCACTCTCTCCTCAGGGCAAGTAAGTCAATTCTTTCCAGTCATGCCCACTCTGTCTCAATCAGGTCGCATGCCATTTTATCCCTTTTTTTGCAAAACAAATCTCTATGCTACTTTCCTCCTACAGGAAACTCATTTATGGCTCAATAAACCTTACAAACTACTAAGCTCTGTTTGCTACAGATTATCATAGCTGTATTCCAGATCCTAAAGGTCCAGTCACACTAAGCAACTTACCAGCGATCCCAACAACGATAGGGATCGCTGGTAAGTTGCTAGGAGGTTGCTGGTGAGCTGTCACACTGCGACGCTCCAGCGATCCCACCAGCAACCTGACCTGGCAGGGATCGCTGGAGCGTCGCTACACGAGTTGCTGGTGAGCTCACCAGCAACCAGTGACCAGCCCCCAGCGCCGCGTGGAAGATGCTGCGCTTGGTAACTAAGGTAAATATCGGGTAACCAACCCGATATTTACCTTGGTTACCAGCGCACGGAGCTACACGTGCAGAGAGCAGGGAGCATCGCACACTGAGCGCTGGCTCCCTGCTCTCCTAGTTACAGCACACATCGGGTTAATTACCCGATATGTACTGCAGCTAAATGTGCACAGAGCAGGGAGCAGCGCACAATGCTTAGCGCTGGCTCCTTGCTCTCCTAGCTACAGCACACATCGGGTTAATTAACCCGATGTGTCCTGCAGCTACATGTGCACAGAGCAGGAGCCGGCACTGACAGTGAGCGGCGGAGGCTGGTAACAAAGGTAAATATCGGGTAACCAAGGACAGGGCTTCTTGGTTACCCGATGTTTACATTGGTTACCAGCCTCCGCAGAAGCCGGCTCCTGCTGCCTGCACATTTAGTTGTTGCTGTCTCGCTGTCACACACAGCGATCTGTGCTTCACAGCGGGACAGCAACAACTAAAAAATGGCCCAGGACATTCAGCAACAACCAACGACCTCACAGCAGGGGCCAGGTTGTTGCTGGATGTCACACACAGCAACATCGCTAGCAACGTCACAAAAGTTGTTCGTTAGCAGCGATGTTGCTAGCGATGTTGCTTAGTGTGACGGGGCCTTAAGGCAAGGCACTTGATTTCTCGCTCTCTCCCTTGGAGAATTGTATTCAAACACTAAATGAAAAAAGGATACGGTAAGTGACGATACGATCCTTATTCAAGAGCAGTTAGGTCCAGAAATATTTGGACAGTGACCGAATCTTCGCGATTTGGGTTCTGCATGCCACTATTTTGGATTGAAAATACAACTGAGATGCAATTGAAGTGTAGACTTTCAGGTTTAATTAAAAGGGGTTAAAGTGGTTGAAGAAAAGTATCATGTGAAACTTTTAGGAACTACAACCATTTTTCTACAAAGCAAAGTAATCTTACTTTAAATATGTTAAACTTTAAACATGACTCAGTCATGGGTACGGGATTGAAATAGACCAGGTGAGTGCTGCTAACAGCAGTTCTACTATTCATATGTGAGGCCGTATGGCACATTTTATAAAAATATTTTAGTGTAGGACTGCCTCAAATGAGATTTGCCGTGACGTGGCGAGGCAGCTCAAGAAATTGCAATTTTTTGCCAAAAATCTCAAAATATTTATAATAAGTACAGTTTGGAATGTTTAGTGCTGAAGTGCACATTTGGTGCTGGCTTTTTGTTTTTTCATCTTTAATATTTTGTAGAGAATCCTTTGCAGGCAATGACTGCCTGATATTTGGAAGCCATAGACGTCACTAAACCTTGAGTTTCCTCCTTTGTGATGTTTTGCCAGGCCTTTACTGCAGCTGACTTCAGTGTTGCTTGTTTGTGGGTCTTTCTTACTTACGTTTTATCTTAAGCATGTCAAATGAATGCTCAATGGGGTTGAAATCTGGTGACTGACTCGGCCATTGCAGAATATTCCACTTCTTTGCCTTAAAAAACTCCTGGGTTGCTATAGCTGTAGATTTTGATCATTATCCTCCTGTACTGTGAATTGACGTCCAATCAACCTTGCTGCATTTGGTTGAATCTGAGCATTAAGTATCACCCTGTACACTTCAGAATTCATCCGGCTGCTTCTGTCTTCAGTCACATCATCAATAAACACTATTGATCCAGTGCCATTGGAGGTTATGCATGTTTCAATGTTGTATAGAGGATGTGGTGTGCTTTGGATCATGAGCCATTTTAAGCTTTCTCCATACTTTCCTCTTCCCATCATTCTGGAACAGGTTGCTATTGGTTTTCAAGATCAGGGCTGGCTTCTTTAAATTTTTGTGACCAATTTGGTCTTTTTATTCTTAAGAATATTAAGTACCGTATTTTTTGGATTAGAAGACGCACTTTTCCTCCCAAAAATTCTTGCCAGCACAGCCTTGCCTCCACTGCCAGCACAGCCTCTGCCTCCTGTGCCCCTGCTCCATCACTACTGCCGCCTCTCACACAACACCGGAGTATAAGATGGACCTCTTTTTTTTTTTTTTAAACCTTTTTTATCTCTAAATGCATGGGGGTGCATCTTATAAAACGAAAAATACGGTAGTTTGTACTTTATGGTGAACCCTCTGTACTTGCTCTCATGAAAATTTCGCTTTAATGTTAGACTTAGATACGGAAACGCCAAATCATGCAGAGTTTTCCTCACTTGGGTGGAAGTTGTGAAAGATTTTTTCATTACCATGGAAAAGATTCTGCGATCATCCACCACTGTTGTCTTCCGTGTATCTTCAAACTAAAGTGGAGAGTTTGCACTTTTGATTATATAACCATCTTGAAAATATTTTGGTAAACAGCTAGAATACCAGAACTTGTGTCATAGTCCAAATTCTTATAGACCCAACTGTAGTTTTAGTTTTACACACCCTTTTTTTGTCTCATCTACTTCACTTGTTTTATTTCAGTGTTTACCCCTTTATGCTGCTAATAATAATAAAAAAAGTATGACTAGGAATAAAGCTTGGAGCCTGTCAATTTTTCTTTCCTGAGAGCCATCAATTATATTGCTCATTTCTTAACTTTGTAATTTTTTTTATTTGCCCCTTACCAGTTTTTTTTTTCTTTTGCATGTGCACTACAATGCATTAGACAAGTGGGCAGACTAATAAAAGTTAAAATAGTCCCTCTATGGTAAGTAAAAAAAAATTTAATTTTAATTCAATATTAAGAAAACCCACAAAATGTATAGGAAAAAAAAAACCTTACACCAATAAGTACAAATACTGACAGAAAAATAAAGAAAAAGTACATGTATATGGTATCGTCGTGTCCAAAATGACTGTCTATAACTAATTAACCCCATTGACCGAGCACTGTAAAAATAAACGTGGCAAAAATTAGACTTTTTCATCAAACCACAGAAAAAAGTGGAAAAACACACAATTAAAAAGTCTATGTAAATAAATATGGAAAAAGTCATCTCGTGCAAAAAAAAAAAACAAAAACGCGCCTTCTTAGCTCAGTCAATAGGAAAAAAAAATCTGTAGCTCTCAGAATTTGGCAATGCAAACATTTTCTCTATAAAATGGTTTTTATTGTAGGAAAGAGGCAAAACAAATACATATTGTATTTTTAGGACTATAAGACGAAGCAGACTATAAAAGACACCCCCAAATTTAGAGGAGGAAATAAAGATTTTGTAATGTAAAAACGGGAGTCAGTCTTGTAGTCTTCTGGTCTGTCATATAAGCCGAATGTAGCTTAACAAGGGGTGCGGGGCCAGTGGAGCGGGGCCAAAGGAAGTCAGCGGAGGCATGAGTGGGGCTGGGAGGAGAGGGTATACTGGCAGTTCAAGGAAGCCATTAATCTCCCGGCAACGGACGTGATGGACTTCAGGAAAATGGTGTCAGAGGCGATGCATACCCAGATTGAGATCTCGTCTCTCCCCAGGACCATAATTTATATAGAAATAAGGAGTCAGTGAAAGCCATTGCGATAGTGGCGCTGAAATGCCACCATCAGAGATTGCCAACAGCTTTTAAGTGGTTGAACTGTCGCAAACTCCCGCTCTTGCAGTTACCGGCAGGTGGCGGCTTAGTATCACACCTGGCATCTGCCTGGTATGAAGCAGGGTCAGTTCCTGCTTCATACATTCCTTATTGACATATGATAAAAATGTACGAGATCCGCCTCCGTCGCCATTTACCTGAAGTCCATCGCATCCGTTACTGGGAAAATTGGAAAAACTATAGCTCTCAAAATATGTTCATGGCAAAAAGTTTTTAAAGCATTTTTTTTTAGTGTGAGATAGTAGACATTCAGGTGCATCTTAATAAATTAGTATGTCATCGAAAAGCTAATTTATTTCAGTAGTTGAATACAAAAAAGGGAAACGTATATTATATAGAGTCATTACAAACAGAGTGATCTATTTCAAGTGTTTATTTCTGTTAAAGGCAACCGGTCAGGAGATTTGGGGCCTATAAGCTGCAGCCACCACCAGTGGGCTCTTATATACATCATTCATATGAGTGTGCCGGCGCCTCCTCTTTCGGCCATCTTCGTCCTCCTTCTGAAGCCTGTGTGCATGATGTGTCCTAGGTCATTACACACTCGCTAGTCCCGCGTAGGCGCACTACAATACTTTGACCTGCCCTGCTCAGGGCAGATCAAAGTGCGCCTGCACAGGACCTCAATGCCGGCGAGTGTAGATGATGTAGGATGTGTCATCCACTCCGGCTTCAGAAGAAGGACGACAAAGATAGCCGAAAGAGGAGGCGCTGCTATCGGAGAACGGAGAAGCCCATATGACCTAACTCCACCGCAGCGACCGTTTATGTAAGTATTATAATTGTGATTTTTAGTTTCTACACAGCGGCCTGGGCTCTTATATACAGCATGTTAAAATGCTGTATATAAGACCCCGGTGGTGGTGGCCGCAGCTTATAGGCTCCATATCTGGTGACAGATTCCCGTTAATGTTGATGACTATGGCTTACAGCCAATGAAAACCCAAAAATCATTATCTCAGAATATTTTAAGACCAACTAAAAAAATGATTTTAAACTCAGAAATGTTGGTCTACTGAAAAGTATGTACAGTAAATGCACTCAATACTTGGTCAGGGCATCTTTTGCATGAATTACTGCATCAGTGGCATGGAGGTGATCAGCCTGTGGCACTGCTGAGGTGGTTATGGCAGCTCAGGTTGGTTGGATAGCAGCCTTCAGCTCGTCTGCATTGTTGGGTCTGGTGTCTCATCATCTTGACAATACTCCAGAGATTTTCTATGGGGTTTAAGTCAGGCGAGTTTGCTGGTCAATCAAGCATAGTGATACTGTTGTTATTAAACCAGGTATTGGTACTTTTGGCAGTTTGGATAGGTGCCAAGTCCTGCTGGAAAATGAAATTTATATCTCGAAAAAGCTTGTCGGCAGAGGGAAGTATGAAGCGCTCTAAAATTTCCTGGTAGATGGCTATGCTGACTTTGGTCTTGATAAAACACAGTGGAGCTACACCAGCAGATGACATGGCTCTCCAAACCATCACTCATTGTGGAAACTTCACACTAGACCTCAAGTGGCTTGGATTGTGTGCCTCTCCACTCTTCCTCCAATCTCTGGGTCCTTGATTTCCAAATGAAATGCAAAATTTTGTTTCATCTGAAAACACCACCTTGGACCACTGAGCAACAGTCCAGTTCTTTTTCTCCTTGGCCCAGGTAAGAAGATTCTGGCGTTGTCTATTGGTCATGAGTGCCTTGAGACAAGGAATGCGACAGTTGTAGCTCATGTCCTGGATACATCTGTGCGTGGTGGCTTTTGAAGCACTGTGTCCAGCAGCAGTCCATGCCTTGTGAATCTCCCCAAAATTTTTTAACAGACTTTTCTTAATCCTATCATGGCTGCGTTTATCCCGGTTGCATGTGCACCTTTTTCTACCACACTTTTTCCTTCCACTCAACTTTCTATTAATATGCTTGGATACAGCACTCTGTCAACAGCCAGTTTCTTTAACAATGACCTTTTGTGGCTTACCCTCTTTGTGAAGTGTGTCAATGACTGCCTTCTGGACATCTGTCAAGTCTGCAGTCTTCCCCATGAGTGTGTAGCCTACTACTAAACCAGACTAAGGGACCATTTTAAACACTTATGAAGCCTTTGCATGTGTTTTTTGGTAATTCTAATTTTCTGAGATCATGACTTTTGGGTGTTCATTGGCTGTGAGCCATAATCATCAACATTAATAAAAATAAACACTTGAAATAGATCACTCTGTTTGTAATGACTCAATATAATATATGTGTTTCCATTTTCTATTGCACTACTGAAACAAATGACCGTATTTTTCGGATTATAAGACTCACTTTGCCTCCCAAAAATGTATGCGTCTTAAAATCCGAATATAGCTTACTGGGGGGGCTGTCTGTGCGGCGACCGGGTGTGTTTGGGCGGCCGGGTGCCTGTGTGCGTGCGTGCAGCTGGGTGCCTGTGGCTGCGTGCGTGCAGCCGGGTGTCTGTGGCTGCGTGCGGGCAGCCGGGTGCCTGTGGCTGCGTGCGGGCAGCCGGGTGCCTGTGGCTGCGTGCGGGCAGCCGGGTGCCTGTGGCTGCGTGCGGGCAGCCGGGTGCCTGTGGCTCCGTGCGGGCAGGTGGGTGCCTCTCTGTGCGGGTGAGCGGCCTGCTGGCTGACACTCTGTGCGTGCGGGCGGGTGGCTGTGCGGCAGGTGTCCCAGTGTGTCCGCGGTCCCAGTTTAAAATAATGGCGCCAGGAGTCAGCGCGTGCGCAGATGGAGCTCTTGGATCTGCGCATGCGCCATCACTTGAACTGGGACCGTGGACAGACTGGGACACTCATTGCACCGGCCTGCTCCACTACTGACTCGCCGCCGCTGCTACTGCCACTGACCCGCCGCCGCTGCCAGCACAACCTCTGCCTCCTGTGACCCCGCTTCACCACCACTGCTGCCCCCCTCCAGTAAGACAACACCGGAGTATAAGACGGATCCCATTTTTATTTTTTTTACCTTTTTCTCTCTCTAAATTTGGGGTGCGTCTTATAATCCAGTGCGTCTTCTAAAACGAAAAATACGGTAATTTTGATATTCTAATTTACTGAGATGCACCTGTACATAAAAACCTAATATAAATCTAGTATCGCTATGACTGTACTGACCCGAAGAATAAAGCAGTGTTATGTCTTATACCACACGGTGAAGGTCCTAAAAAAATATAAACAAAAGTAATTCTTAAACTGCTGTTGATGTCTTCAGTCTGGTTTCCAAACACTGCAATAGGTCACGGCTCACATTTATCCTACACTCTATGCTGTGTGCTTCTCCTGGGGTTTCTGTGTAAATCTCTGAAATACATTAGTGATTCAGATGGAACCCCCAATGCAAGATTCACTAAAATTAAGCCAATTGAGTCACTGTAAACTGGATCTCACCATCCAGTGGTGTGCATCTTTTTAGCCGTTCATAAAAGTGCGGTCACCCACAGTTTTGTACACTTCTGAAAAGACAAGCAGACACCGCTGAACACAACCTCACCAAGCAAAAAAATCACAACTTTCACCAGTAAGTCTGGGAAATAGTACCTCCCAAAACAATATAGACAAACTATAGCTGGCATGGGTGGAAGGATTCAATCAGTATAAATAGGAGGGGAGCAGATGTAATAGCCCCTCCCCCCAACATGTGATCAAAGGAGCAAGCAGACTAGCAGAGATTAACACTTGCTTTTCTTGAGCATTCCTGCGATTAAAAATGGTGGTAGAAGGGATAGGTGACATGAAGCACGCGCGCTATATTGACCGAGGCTCCGGAGTGGCTGTACGCAGCTTCCAGGCCACGCATTCCCTTCAAGAGCCACTCATTACTTTCATTGCATATGCACTCCTTTCCCTCGACAAGCAGCCGTCCTATCGTCTGTGATTAGTTGCAGTCAGATGCACCCCCAGCCTGTGCGACAGCGTCTGCCTGCAACTAATCACAGGCGCTGTCTGCGGGTCAGTATCGTACAATAAAAAAAAAATATTTGGCGTAGGATCCCCCAATATTATGATATCCACCACAGATAAAGTATATGGTTACAGGCTGCCGCCCTCAGCCATGCGCTTATCTTGGCTGTGTATCAAAAGTTGCTTTTTAAATTATTCAAATAAATAATTAAAAAAAAACCCAATGCGGTTTCATGGTTATTGGGAGCCCCCACCAGCCCAGCGTAAAAATAACAGCCTGCAGCCGACCCGCAATTGTCGCATCCATTAGATGCGACAATCCCGGCGCTTTACCCGGGTCTTCCTGATTGCCCTAGTGCAGTGGCAATCGGGGGTAATATCGGGAGTTAATGACAGCATACAATGGTTATCAAGCCCAAAATTAATGATGGGACGAGGTCTATGAGACCCCCCATAACTAATCTTATAAGTAAAAAGAAATAAACACAGAGAAAAATCCTTTATTTGAAATAAAATACCGCACCCTCTTTTCCATCTTTATTAAGCCCAAAAAAACCCTTGAGGTTCTGCCATAATCCACACAACGTTCCACGACGGTCCTGGCTCTGCTACATCTGAGTCTGGAACAACCGAAAACATGTCTGATCTCTCCACGCTCTGGGACACACTAACAAGGCGACCCAGATGGCAGCAGTGACGCCACCCAGTTCACCGGAGCTCATACCCAGGTTCCCATGAGGAAAAACAGATAGGATCCCAGCTCACCACATGGAGGAGTAAGATGACGGTGCAAGGAGGGTAAGCAAGTCCAATTCAGCATATAGAAACGACTCCAGCATCCATGTCTGTATAGCATAAAACTTCGTCTTCATTTCAAAAATGCTTTTAAAATTCCATAAAAGCAATGGTCAAGAAAGACGCGTTACGAACACAAGAGCGTTCTTATTCATCACAAAGATATCCAGGTTCCCATGGTATGACCTCTGGTAACCTGAAGCACTCTGGCTTAAAGTGCGGGACCGTGCCCTGCCAGCCATTTCACACTGACAGTGTTGGATGACGGTCGGGGAGTGCGGGGCTGCCCGCACTCCCCTCCCCCTGGCCGTCACTGTCACTGTTAAAGTGGGGGGCCGTGCCCCGCACACAGCCATCCCTTTAATAGTGACAGTGCTTCAGGTCATACCGTGGGAACCTGGGTATGAGCTCCGGTGAACTGAGTTACGTCAGTGCTGCCAGCTGGGTCCCCCTTGTCAGTGTTTCCCGGGTCTTGGAGCGATCAGACATGTTTTTCTGTCTCTCCAGGCTCGGATGGGGGTTAAAAAAGAGGGGAAAGAGAGTACTGTACTTTATTTCAAAAAAAGGATTTCTCTCTTTTTTTTGTGTTTATTTACTTATAGGATTAGTGATGGGAGAGTCTCAGACACCTGTTGAGAATACGTTTTCCAGTTTGGGGCTCCCTCTTGTGGTCAGTGCTGGCAGTGCAGTTGATGTGTGGAATGAAGCCACACACCTGTGGAGGACAGGCAATCAGGGTCAGAGTTGGCTATTTAACTGAGTAGTTTTCTCTGGTTACTTGCCGGTGGTCAATGTCTCCTTTGTGTTATGACTCCGACACACATCCATGCCGCCGGTACGTGTTTGGTACGTTTTTGCACGTACCAGCGGCACGGAGACACGTACACCAATGCTACCCTATGGTAGCAGGCGCACACACACGTAAAACCAAACGGAACGTGTGTCCGTTTGTACGTGCGTGCGTTTTCCAACACGCTGACATGTCCACGTTTTCTCCGGCATCACGGGTGTCACACGGCCCGCACCCGTACCACACGGATGTAGTGTGAATGCGGCCCCGTGTGACACGTACCGGAGAAAACTCACATGTCAGAGAAAAAAAAACCAAATCTTTACTCACCTTCTCCAGCCCTCCTGTCTTTGCCGCTGCTATCACTTGCTGCCGACCGCCGCTCATTATGCTCATTTAATATTCACTACACTGCGGCGGAAGCGGCAGCAGCAGGGAGTCGGCAGGACCGGAGACCGAAGATCAGCACCATGGACAGCAGGAAGGACCACGTGAGTATGCAAATTACCGGTTCTCTGTGTGTTATCACGGATAGCACACAGAGAACACACGTGGCCTGCACGTACCGGAGACACGTACTTACCTACACGCAACATGCAGGGAAAATATGTCTCGTGGCACGTGCGTGATTTTTACGTGAGTGTGGCAGAGGCCTTAAGGACATTCTGTAACCACCTCTGCTCACTACCAGAACTCCTCTCAGATATGTTGTCTTTGTACCTCTGCTGTTTTCAACTTTCTTCTTGTTTTTTCTGCGTTGATACTAAAGCTTGATTCCTATTTTGTCTGTGTGGAGTTCTTGGTGGAATGGGATCACTCCCTGCTGGGAGTGTCTGTATACTTAGCTCCATGATTCTGCAAGGTATTGTGTTTGTCATGCTTGGTATTAATTCAGTCCCTCATCTGTATTAGTGTTTTTGGATCCCAGGAACATCAAAGTGCTGATACAGTGGGGGAGAGGTTGTGTGACCTCAGGATTTTTCCATATCAAAAGTGCTGGTATATATTAGGGTTTTTACGGCAGCAGATAGTGCTGCTTCCTATAATTTCCTATTAAGATAGTTTGGGCCTCACCTTTGCTGAATGTGCCTTTTCTGGCTTTGTATTGTGTTTTTCTATATCACCGTAGCCTTTACATGTGGGGAGCTATCTATCTATCTTTGGGGACTGCTCCGAGGCAGATTAGCTTTCTTATATCTCTATCTGTGAGATTTAGTTCTCCAGCTTTGTCGAGGAATCCAGGCCATCGTAGGCACGCCCCACGGCTACGTCTAGTTGTGTGTCAGGATTAGGTCTGCAGTCCGTTAAGCTTCCAGCCACTCTGTTACCAGTTGGGATTCCGCATTTTTTGATCCTCCTCGGTCCCTGAATCATAACAGACCCACATCATTAATTTTGGGCTTGGTGACAGTTGTGCGCTGTGTCATTAACCTCTTATTACTCTGATTACCACTACACCAGGGAAAATCGTGAAGAGCCGGGTAAAGCGCCGAGATCGTCGTATCTAATGGATGCGACAATTTTGGGGCGACTGCAGGCTGCTATTTTTAGGCTGGGTGCGGCTCCCAATAACCATGGGTCTCCCCAGCCTGAGAATACCGACCCCCAGCTGTTGGGCTTGGCTGGGTATCAAAATTGGGGGACCGCATGCTGTTTTTTAATTATTTATTTAAATAATTAAATTAAAAAAAGTCACATGAGGTTCCTCATATTTTAATATACTGCCAAGATAAGTGCACGGCTGGGGACCGCAGCCTGTAGCCATATGTTTTATCTGTGCTGAATATCATAATATGGCAGGACCGTACGCCAAATATGCTATTTATTTTTATAATACGATACTGGCAGCGCCTGTGATTGGTTGAAGGCAGAGATGGTCACATAGGCTAGGGGCGCGTCTGACTGCAACCAATTACAGATGCTAGGATGGCTTGTGGGTAGGAAAAGCAGTGCATATGGACGAGCAATAATGAGTGGTCCAAAAAGTGAAGGAGAGGCCGCGGGAGCAGTTACAGCTGCGCCAGAGTCTCCGGAAGTATGATGCAATTGCTTCTTTTTTTTATTATCTTCCCTTTATTTTTTATTTTTGTATTCCTTTGAGTTGTTGGATCCGGATTAACACCAGGAATCCTGAGCACGGTACTCTGGTAAGTTTGAAACTGGGCAAATCCAGGCCCTTAGAGTCCGGGTCCGCCTATCACTACTTCCTAACAAAAAAAAAAAAATTACATGTAATAAATGATGCTTATGTAAAGTAGACATGTGGTAAATGTTATTTATGATCCATTTTGTGTGGCATAACTATCTGGTTTAAGGGCATAAAAATAAAATAAACAAAATATAAATAAACTGAAATTATATGTCGCCAAAAATTTATCACTAAAAGTATAATGTGTCATGAAAAATCAATTTTAGAACTGGAATATAGAAAATTTCCAGAGTTATTACCTCATAAAATGACGCTGATCAGAAATGTACAATTTGGCCTGGTCAGAAAGGTGAAAATAGGCTAGAAGGTGAAGGGGTTAAATGTATTAATGAAATAAAATAATCTGCTGAATAGGACCCACCTAAACATCTGTGACATATTTTGTTAACTACCATAATACCTACCTCAGTCCTGTTTAAAAATGTTAGACTTGATATCTTTGCAATTATAAGTTGCCTGATGGTTTCAGGGTTCTTATCAGAGTCCATTACGGGGTTATTTTGACAATGTATAGACTCTAAACAGCTCAATTTATTCAACTCATTGATAAAAGACCACTGCAAAAGAAATATGAGATATAGCACCACAGTTATCTGTAATGGCAGGAATGTGGGAGAAAATTATAATAAATACTAAAATATATCATACAATAAATAGCTTATACAGTACTCCAAAATGATACCCACATTTTGCAACTTGCCAAGTGAAAAACAAAGCCTCAATGTATCAGATAGAAAAAGTTATGACTGATGAGAAAAAGTAGGAGAGGACACCATCTCCTACAGGGATCACCATAGGCCCACCAATTAGTGAATGAAGAGAGCAAGACAGAAATGTGCCACAAAAAGGGATCACCACAAAAATAAATTTTATTATTAAACGGAATATCTCAGCAGGGTTTTGCTATGTAATCTGAAGACAGCATGCTGTAAGAGTTAACATTCAGATTACAGCCCTGCTTCTCTTAAGGTCCAGTCACACTAAGCAACTTACCAGCGATCCCAACAACGATAGGGATCGCTGGTAAGTTGCTAGGAGGTTGCTGGTGAGATGTCACACTGCGACGCTCCAGCGATCCCACCAGCAACCTGACCTGGCAGGGAATCGCTGGAGCGTCGCTACACGAGTTGCTGGTGAGCTCACCAGCAACCAGTGACCAGCCCCCAGCGCCGCGTGGAAGATGCTGCGCTTGGTAACTAAGGTAAATATCGGGTAACCAACCCGATATTTACCTTGGTTACCAGCGCACGGAGCTACACGTGCAGAGAGCAGGGAGCAGCGCACACTGAGCGCTGGCTCCCTGCTCTCCTAGTTAGAGCACACATCGGGTTAATTACCCGATGTGTGCTGCAGCTACATGTGCACAGAGCAGGGAGCAGCGCACACCGCTTAGCGCTGGCTCCTTGCTCTCCTAGTTACAGCACACATCGGGTTAATTACCCGATGTGTGCTGCAGCTAAATGTGCACAGAGCAGGGAGCAGCGCACAATGCTTAGCGCTGGCTCCCTGCTCTCCTAGCTATAGCACACATCGGGTTAATTAACCCGATGTGTCCTGCAGCTACATGTGCACAGAGCAGGAGCCGGCACTAACAGTGAGAGCGGCGGAGGCTGGTAACAAAGGTAAATATCGGGTAACCAAGGACAGGGCTTCTTGGTTACCCGATGTTTACATTGGTTACCAGCCTCCGCAGAAGCCGGCTCCTGCTGCCTGCACATTTAGTTGTTGCTGTCTCGCTGTCACACACAGCGATCTGTGCTTCACAGCAGGACAGCAACAACTAAAAAATGGCCCAGGACATTCAGCAACAACCAACGACCTCACAGCAGGGGCCAGGTTGTTGCTGGATGTCACACACAGCAACATCGCTAGCAACGTCACAAAAGTTGTTCGTTAGCAGCGATGTTGCTAGCGATGTTGCTTAGTGTGACGGGGCCATTAGCTAAAGTGTGTTTTTGTTTACATATAATGTTAGTTTAAGTGTCCTGGCCTTATCATTAGTCTCACTGAGGAGCTCATGAGCTGAAGTCTGACTCCACTCCCTTCTCTTATTAGCAGCTTCTGTCTATTGAAATGTGCACTGAAAGCCTGGTGTGGGCGGGGGCAGCATGTGAAGCTCTGCCACATACAAAAAATAAAATCTTTCAGTAGATCAGAATGGCTGCACCCAGTAAACTAAGTGAATATTGTTAGATTCAGAAAGTCTTTGCCTACATCATGCGGCTCTCAGATGAGGTAGCAAAAACTTTGACAGGTTCACTTTAAACTGATCACACAATAGATAACATTTAAAAGCCAAAGGCAAAATAGAAAAGCTAAAGCCAAATATATGGGTACAATAAGTGCCCAAACCAAGGGCAGCATGTATCAGACACTGGCTGTATGATTTCAGCTAAGTACTATTGTCTCAGAAATGCTGCAAGTTGAAGAAAACAAACCAAAACACTCTGAAAGGAGCACAGGAGACTAGACAAAAAGGAGGGTCCTTGGTGTCTATTCCCAGCCCACTCCTCTTGAATGACAGGTCTCTTCTTGTGTGCAAGCATAAGAGGGGAAGCCCTTTATGATTCACGGAACAAAAAAATGTCTAATTTACAGGGCTCGATAACAGTTGTATGAAGATTACTGTGCTAACTGTATGTCTTTGTAAAAAAAAAAAAAAAAAAAAAAAAAAAAAAAGTTACATTCTAATTTTTTCTTTATAACAATTTGGGTTTTTGCAACAGCTATTTCAGTTTCATATATCTAATAACTGATGGACTGAGTAATATTTCTGATTGAAATGAGGTTTATTGTACTAACAGAAAATGTGCAATCCGCATTTAAACAAAATTTGACCGGTGCAAAAGTATGGGCACCTCAACATAAAAGTGCCATTAATATTTTGTAGATCCTCCTTTTGCAAAAATAACAGCCTCTAGTCGCTTCCTGTAGTTTTTAATGAGTTACTGGATGAAGGAAAATTTGACCATTCCTGTTTACAAAATAATTCCAGTTCAGTTAAGTTTGATGGTCGCAGAGCATGAACAGCACGCTTCAAATCATCCCACAGATGTTCAAGGATATTCAGGTCTGGGGACTGGGATGGCCATTCCAGAACATTGTAATTGTTCCTCTGCATGAATGCCTGAATAGATTTGGAGCGGTGTTTTGGATCATTGTCTTGCTGAAATATCCATCCCCTGCGTAACTTCAACTTCGTCACTGATTCTTGCACATTATTGTCAAGAATCTGCTGATACCGATTTGAATCCATGCGACCCTCAACTTTAACAAGATTCCCGGTGTCGGCATTGGCCACACAGCCCCAAAGCATGATGAGACCTCCACCAAATTTTACTGTGGGTAGCAAGTGCTTATCTTGGAATGCCGTGTTTTTTTGCCTCCATGCATAACGCCTTTATGTATGACCAAACAACTCAATCTTTGTTTCATCAGTCCACATGACCTTCTTCCAAAATGTAACTGACTTGTCCAAATGTGCTTTTGCATAACTCAGGCGTGCTTGCTGTTTGTGGCGTGCTTGCAGAAACGGCTTCTTTCGCATCACTCTCCCATACAGCTTCTCCTTGTGCAAAGTGCGCTGTATTGTTGACCGATGCACATTGACATCATCTGCAGCAAGATGTTGCTGCAGGTCTTTGGAGGTGGTCTGTGGATTGTCCTTGACTGTTCTCACCATTCTTTTTCTCTGCCTTTCTGATATTTTTCTTGGCCTGCCACTTCTGGGTGTAACAAGAACTGTACCTGTGTTCTTCCTTTTCCTTACTATGTTCCTCACAGTGGAAACTGACAGTTTAAATCTCTGAGACAACTTTTTGTATCCTTCCCCTGAACAACTATGTTGAATAATCTTTGTTTTCAGATCATTTGAGAGTTGTTTTGAGGAGCCCATGATGCCACACTTCATAGGAGATTCAAATAGGACAACAACTTGCAAGTGGCCACCTTAAATACCTTTTCTCATGATTGGTTACACCTGCCTATGAAGTTCAAAGCTCAATGAGGTTACAAAACCAATTCAGTACTTTAGTAAGTCAGTAAAAAGTAGTTAGGAGTGTTCAAATCAAGAAATTGATAAGGGTGCCCATACTTTTGCACTGGTCAGATTTTGTTTAAATGCGGATTGCACATTTTCTGTTAGTACAATAAACCTCATTTCAATCCAGAAATATTACTCAGTCCATCAGTTATTAGATATATGAAACTGAAATAGATGTTGCGAAAACCCAAATTGTTATAAAGAAAAAAGGTTAACATTAATAGGGGTGCCCAAACTTTTTCATTTGACTGTGTATATTATATATATATATATATACACACACACACACACACACCGGTTCTAACCTATCGGGTAGTTTAGAATGTGTATGTAGGTTAGCAGATTGAATAATAAGGCAATGAATGGACTGGATGGGTTAGGTTTAATTTAGTATTCGTATAATTGTTTATTGGTTTTAAAATCACAAACAGAAGGAACAGTTTTAATAGATGAGTCTAATGTTTAATGATGTCCATGGCTTGTAATGAAAGAAGGCCATGAACAGTGTAAAGTTAAGTAAAAATATGCTGATGCTGTGATGTGGCCCAATGCTGGTATGTGCCGTGTATCGTGTTGCAGCCACCATCCTGACATCTGCCCCATCCCGCGGGGTAAGGGTGCTTTCACACTTGCGTCCAGCGCAATCCGCCGCTATGGAGAATAGCGCAGTCCGTTAACGTACTGCGCTAGTCTCCACAGACTTGTATTGATGACATACTGTAACTCAAGTGTCTGCGTTGCATCCACTGGACGACCCTGAGTCGTTATTTTG
>NC_134355.1:213774921-213797421 GCF_048569485.1 Anomaloglossus baeobatrachus | reverse complement strand
AAGATGGACCCCATTTAACATTAAAAAAAAAAAAAAAATTCTCTTTTCCTTCACCAAATTTGGGGGTGCGTCTTATAATCAGGTGCGTCTTATAAAGCGAAAAATACAGTGTATATATTATTTTTTTTATAAAACAAGGAGGGCAGATATTGCACCCTGTGGACTCACCTGTGATATATTATTGCCATTAACGGACAAACTATTTAAAGAACGAAAACTTTCAGCGCAGCAGCCTAAAAGACAAAAAACCCAAACTCACATTTTAAGTAAAACAAGAGCTGCTTCTAAAGCGTTATAAATTAAAAAAAAAAAAAAAAAAAATCAAAAATAGGGAATAACTTCTTGATCACTGGGGGTCTTACTGCTGCAACTATCAGTTATCCTGTAATGAATTGAGCTCTGCAACCCCATCCTAATTGGAGCAGAAATGTGCATACATGGCCTCGACTCCATACATTGTCAATGGGACTAACAAAAAAGTACTTGGCAGTCTCTGACAATGAATGGGTTGAAAAATGCGCATGTGCACTTCAATTCCATTCAGGATAAGGTGGCAGAACCCTGTTCTCTGGATTCTACAGGCATAATCTTGAGATCCATAGTGTTTGCAGTGATCAAACCCTCAGCGTAAGCAAGTTATCCTCTATCATAAGGATAGGGGTTAACTTGCTATTTGTGGGATTAACTATTTGCCAGGGCTGTGGAGTCGGTAAGCCAAACCTTCGACTCCCGACTCCGACTCCTCAAATTCTCTTGCACCGACTCAGACTCCGGCTCCGACTCCGACTCCGGCTCCGACTCCGACTCCTACATATATTGCTTAGTTAGGTGAAAAATTTATTGTAGTACATGAATATGTGTATGTGAACATCAGACATTTAATAATTTTTATGATACGATAATCAAGATATTTGGATAGAACATAAAATATATTTATTGGAATACAACTTTAGAACACAAAAAACTGTAATAAATTGTAAATATGTAATACACTATGTAATATACAGTAGATTACATATATATCTTGTGTGTGTATATACACTGTGTATATATATATATATATATATATATATATATATATATATATATATATTACATATTTACAATTTATTAGTTTTTTGTGTTCTAAAGTTGTATTCCAATAAATATTTTATGTTCTATCCAAATATCTTGATTATTGTATCATAAAAACAATTAAATGTCTGATGTTCACATTGTACTACAATAAATTTTTCACTTAAATATAAGCATTATACTAAATGTTATTATTTAGTAAAATATTCAGCACATTCTGCATTGCACTCCTGTCCCCAATTTATTATATATTTTAGGAGTCGGAGTCGGTGCATTTTATACCGACTCCGACTCCGACTCCACCAAAATGAGCTCCGACTCCGACTCCGACTCCACGACTCCGACTCCGACTCCACAGCCCTGCTATTTGCAGCATAATAAAGGATAAATACGCTTACCATGCTGAACAGGAAAGTTTATTGATGAAATCCTATTATTCGAAACGTTCAGGTGCTTTAATCTGCAATGAACATTAAAAATCAGGGTGAGACTGTATAATATTATATTTTTTATTATATTATTACTTATCCAAAATTTTAGACAGCCCATAGTCAACAACAGGAAAAACAGTAACTCAGGAGAAGAGTGCTTGTTTCTCGACAAAGTTATGGACTTAAAATACACTTTAAAATTTGTAATGTTCCTAATAACAATTAACAGTTTTATTACTTTCAAGTTACATAATGTCTTTGTCACCTATAAGTACTTTCAACATTATGCTAACTGTCCATGAACACATATAATAAACTGTAAGTTAGAATTGCACAGTTATAATAGTTCACAATTAGTGATGGGCAAACTCGAACTGTAAAGTGCACATGATCCCAAACACGAGCTTTCTGGGAAGCTCATGTTACAGTTCGGGTTCAGGAGCTGTTAAAAAAAAAAAAAAAAAAAAAAAAAAAAAAAAAAAAAGCACTATTAAAAAACATTATGATCATACTTACATGTCCCGCAACGCGTCCTACAGACTTTGTTTCCCGGACGCTTCTGCGTCCGATCATTGCTGTGCCACCCGGTAACCACCACTGACTAAAGGACCTTCCATGACATCAGCCATGTGACCAGTCTGGTGTGAATAGACAGACATTGGCTTACAGACTGGTCACATGGCTATGACGTCATTGATGGTCCCGTAAACTTTCGGGGGTATTCACTGCACTGCTCGTCACTCGGCAGTCTTCAGCTTTTTTCGGCCGTGTTCGTGATGACCTCAGGGTTCACCCGAGTCTATAGCTAATGGACTCAAATGAACTTTGACTGTCACTGTGTGGCTCTCATATCGCATCACCCAGTACGGCCGCACACTCTCCTAACAGGAGTGGTCGGCTGCATGTATTTCCATGTATGGTGGCCATGTCTAATTTGGCGTGAGACCAGGAATTTCGGGCTTAGTACTATTTGAGAATACAAAGCTGGTATTAATCCCTTTATTACTCAGCGTTCCACTGCCATTAGGGCAACTGGACGACCTGTATAAAGCGCCTGGAAATGCCACTAAGGAACAATGCGCCATTTCCAGGGGCGTTTTTTTGTGTGTGTGGCCCAGAATGCTTAGGCCCTACCACGCTGAGAATCCCAGCCCCCAGCTGCCTGATTTTACCTGACTGGCAATCAAAATACGGACCACACAGTTTTAATTTTTTTTTTTAATAATTTAAAAAATAAAAAATAGTGGGCTTCCCTGTATTTTGATTGCTAGCCAAGGTAAAGCTAGGCAGATGGAGGTGGCAGCCCATAGCCGTCCGTTTTATCAGCGCTGAGAATCAAAAATACTGCGAAGCGCTACGTAATTTTTTTAACAATTAATTTTTATACTATACTGTATATTGTGTACATACAGTGGAACCTTGGTTTACGAGTAACCCGGTTTGCGAGCATGTCGCTATACGAGCAAAGCTTGCTGTAAATTTGTAACTCTGTTTACGAGCAAATACTCGCTCTGTACAAAGCGAGAAGCAGGCTGACAGTGAGGGTATGATTCCACTTGTATCTCGCATTGCATCACCCCTTACAGCCTGACGCTCTCAGGACAGGAGCACCTCAGCTGCATGGATATACATGCAGCCAACCCACTCCTGTCAGGAGAGTGTGCGCCGTGCCGGGTCATGCGATACAACACTCGCACAGTGACAGTCAAAGTTCAGTAAACAAGACCTTCGAAGACATCATAGCCATGTGACCAATCTGTAAGCCAATTACAACATTCAACATTCACACCAGACTGGTCACATGGCTATGACATCATGGAAGGTCCTTTAGTCAGTGGTTGCTACTTCGGTGTTTGGACGCAAATTTGTGTTATCTTAGACCCCGAACTTGATCTTTACAAAACGTTCGGGCGAGGCTCCCGATCATCGGGGGTATTTCCCATCATTATTCACAATCAACAGTTGTGATCAAAATAATAGTTGTTTTTTCAAAAACATGAGTTAAGCCCAAAATCTTTATAATAGTTTTTATTTCCATGCATTGGAAACATTGCACTCTGTTATAAATCTAAACTTGCAGAGAAATGTATAGCCTTTTTAACTACATTAAAGAAAATAATCAAACAATGAACATTGGGCTGTTCCAAAAAATAGCAGTGTCTGCATTTGTCTTTACATACTCAAAATCTGTCCGCTTTTTATTTAGGATTCAGCATTCCTTTGAATCACTCACCTAATATTAAGTTGTAGAACCACAGTTTTTAGTTAGAACTGCTTCACATCTATGTTGCATAGCGTCAACCAACTTCTAGTACCTGTCACCTGTTATTCCAGCCCAGGATGCTGTGACTACATTATTTGTTGACTTTGCCTCAGAAACAGCATATTTGATGTCCCCCCCCACAAGAGTTCTATTGAATTAAGGTCTGGGGATTGCGCTGGCCACTCTATAACCTCAATATTGTTGGACTGGAACCAAGATTTTATTGGTGTGTTTAGGATAGTCTTGTTGAAACACCCATTTCAAGTGCATTTCCTCTTTAGCGTAAGGCAACATGACCACTCAAAGTATTTGGATATATGCA
Organism: Anomaloglossus baeobatrachus; assembly: GCF_048569485.1. NCBI lineage: Eukaryota > Metazoa > Chordata > Amphibia > Anura > Aromobatidae > Anomaloglossus > Anomaloglossus baeobatrachus. The sequence continues at coordinate 213,793,331 of NC_134355.1, read as the reverse complement.
AACATGCCCATATCATGATGCTTGCACCACCATGCTTCACGGTCTTGAGAGTGTACTGTGGCTTGAATTCAGAGTTTGGAGGTCATCTGAAAAACTGTCTGAGGCCCTTGAGTCCAAAAAGAACAATTTTACTTTCATCAAGCCACAAAATGTTTCTCAGTTTCCTTTTAGGCTAGTTGATCTGTTCTTTGGCAAATTGTATCCGCTTCACTACATGTCTGTTTTTTTAACAGTTGGACTTTGCGGGGACTTCTTGCTAATAGCTTCACACAGGCGTCTGTCAGGCTATGTGCGCACGTTGCGTACTAGCCCTGCAGAAATTTCTGCAGCGATCTGAAGAGCACATGTGCGCTTTAGATTGCTGCAGAAATGTCCGTAGTGAGCGCCGATTCCATGCGCTCTGCCTGCAGCTCCTGCCATAGACAGAGCAGGAGCTGCCGGCAAAGCGCAGGAAAGAAGTGACATGTCACTTCTTTTTGCGCAGCGCTTCGGCAGTAAGGTGCAGTCCAATAAAGTGACCAGTGTCAGTACCGCATACTAAAGGATTAGGCCATTAAGAGATAAGACTCACCCTGGCACAGAAGTGATTCAGGGGACCAAAGGACCGAGTGAGGGGGGACCGCGGACGGCAGTTTTGCGGTGCAGAGACTGCTTCTTCCTGGACATTCTATTTCCTGCAGTTATCAACCTTTGTGATTCACAGCACCATTGTGTTAGATTCTCATCCTTTGCTTTTTCAAATATCCCTCTAGTACAGTGATGGCGAACCTGTGGCACTCCAGCTGTTGCAAAACTACAATTCCCATCATGCCTGGCCATTCAAAGCAAAAGCTTTGGCTGTGAAGACATGATGGTAATTGTAGTTTTGCAACAGCTGGAGTGCCACAGGTTCGCCATCACTGCTCTAGTATGTCTTTATATTTTCTATTCCACATTAAAGCTCTTTTTCTTATTGAAAGATGCACAATGTAAATTCTGATTGAAGGAAGCAAAACAATGAAGGTACACATTTGTAAACAAAGATAAAAGAATGACACATAAAATAAACCAGAATATTTGTAATACCGCAAAAGTCTCAAACTACCCCCCCTTAACTTTGATGACAGTTTTACACTCTTCTTGGCATCTTCTCAAGCAGGATCATCAGGTAGTCCAGTTGACTGGCTTCCAATGAATAGGTATACATTGTCAAGTGTTCATTTGTGGAATCAACTGCCTTCAGAAAGTGAGTGCAACCAAAAGGTGTGTTTTGCAGAGGCAGTGTTGATACAGTTGTATACACATAAGAGCCTTATTTCACAGCTGTTCTAAACATGTATATGGAGAGAACCACTCAACCAAGTATAGAGAAACAACAGCCCATCATTATTTTAAAATAATAACTAATCCAATAATAACTAATCCAGCTAATCCAGAAAATTGCTAGAACTTAAAAGGGTATTCTCAAGTGGAGTCATAAAAATCACCAATCCCTCTAATAAAACTGGATCTCATGTGAAGTGCCCCAAAAAAGGAAGATCAAAAAATACTTCTGCTGCAGAGGATATGTTCATCAGAGTTACCAGCCTCAGATAACAACCCTCGTAAATGCTTAATAGTCATCAAGTAGCAGACAAATTTCAACATTAACCAGGGGGAGATTGCAACATTCAGGCCTTTATAGTTGAATTTTGCTGCACAGAAATCACTACCAAGGAAAGTAAATAAGGAGAGGCTTGTTTGGGCAAGAAATATAAGGACTGGACATTTTATCAGTGGAAATCTGTGCTAGGAGCGAAAACTTTAGATTTTTGCTACCAACCACAATGTTACTGTGGGATGCAAGGAAGGTGATTGGATGTATTTTACATGTGTGGTGCCCACCCTGAAGCATGGAAGGGAGGTGCAATGGTGCTTTTCTGGTGAATGTTAAGAATGGAAAACATCACAAAATTGTTGGTAGTTGGCAACGCGCAGGAAAACAGTATCTGCCTGAATCTTGGATATATCATATTCATGTTTGGTGTGGATAGAAGTCTTAAAGTGTTAAGAGGACAGCCATATTGTTTCTCTAGGAGGTTAATGAGGAAAAATATGACTCAGAGTAAAAATTAGTGACAGAACTGAAGTTTAATCACATATAAATCAGCCATCTTCCTCTTACCTCTACAGAGGGAAGGGTGAAGGGTCTGGTGAGACCCTTTATAACATCTCATCTACCGAATATCATTGTCAGATACAAAAAATACAGTGCCATTTTGTCTGATTTTTTTTGCAGCGTCTTACAATCAAATTTTATGAAATATCTTTATTTTTCCTTTTTATTTTACAATGTTTTTGCTGGTATGTTTGTTTATTATTTCATTTTTTAGAACATTTTTAAAACACTGAATTCTTTGCATATTAAATCTAAAATGTAATAAGTTGTCTATATTTATATGGTATTTTATTTGACAATTTTATCACAATTAGTGCCTTATATATGTGAACTTTCTTTTGCAATTTAATACATAAAGATACATTAAAAAAAAAAAAAAAAAAGTTTGTTCTTTGCTGCCTTAAACATACCTACAAATCTTGAAAAGGGGAGTAAAACTTGGTTATGTCTCCCTGAGTATGCCAGAGTGCAAGGAGACTACCTAAGCAGGTGCTCCAGGAAAGTGGAGTGGCATGGTTGGTAGTGTGTGACCCTGTGCAGGTGTCTGAGTGGTGGAAATGTGGCGCCCCTGACCTGGTCAGGCACCACTGAGTACTGCACCCATGCTGGGTGAGTACAAACAGGTAATCCAAAAGGCTGGAATGGGGTGTGTACGCACAGACACATAGTGACCAGGTCTCCTACACACCATTGAGGGGATCCCTGGGCAGACCAAAGAGGGGGCATGCCTCCACATCCAATCAAGGGGTGCGGCAGGGAGGATGGAAGCTAGGTTGCAGTGAAGTCAGAAAAGGAGTAGGAGAGGAGCAAGCAGAGTCTGAAGTGGAGACGCAAGAGAGTGGACACGCTAGTCAGACCCTGCACGTGTAGTGGCTGTTATCGGGGGAGAACGGTCACCAGACGTTGGACAGAAAGACGCTGAGGAAGCAAGCTGGTCGTGTACGGAGACTTCTGGAGGGCTAGGCACGCATGGGGAACAGGTACCTAGAGCCATACATCCATTTAGTGGTCTGCTAAACCTGCCGGAGTGGTGGACAACAAGTCCCACACCAACAAAAACAGAGTCCGAGCATGAGCAGCAACGAGGGGGCCCATAAGGAGGATTGAGCCTGAGCTATCCACCTTGGTCCATGCTGCCAGAAAACGGGCCAGAAAGGGGAGAAAAGGCAGTTGCGACTTCCCTGGATGAATCCCACGGTACTTTAAGTCAGGGGTTGTCCGAAACAAGAAGTGCTAGGAAGGCGAGTCAGCAGCTACCCTTATGCAAGCCTGAAGGATACCTGGTTCTCTCGGTGTATCTCAGCATCGCCTGGGTACCACTTGAAGCACTTGAAAGGGAGTAAAAACCAGTTGCAAGACACTTCGGGACTGAGACTGAGTTATTCTGCGCACATACACCCGAGCCCCTGGGGCCAGCCTCACTCTCGGGAGGCCACACCATCCAACTGCAGATTTTACCAGCCCCAGACGCTCGTTAAAACTGCAGCGGCGGTCACCCATGACCCTGACTGCAAACCGAGAGTGGCGTCACGACTCAGATGTAATAACTGGACATACCTGTTGCCAGAGAAGATCCCTAAGAGAAGTCCCCGCGGCATCCCTGGAGGTGGAGCGGTGTCCCTGAGGCGACCGCCGCGGCATGGGGCGAGTCAGAAGTGAGTGATGTGCATGTGTGATCTGGCTGTGGGGGGGGCGCTTAGCTCATGATCAGCCTATTGCGATAGGTGAGTGGACGAGTGAGTGTGGTTAAAATCAAGTTTTTCTGTTAAATGTGCGGCTTTTTGGGTTGTTTTTTTTTTAATTCTACAATTTTCCAAATGTCTAACTATATTTATAACAAAAATAGAAAAGAGAATACCACCAGATAAATGTTCACTGACCATTAAATCCACTTATATTTTTTCATTACAAAACACTTAACAGTCTCATTATCAACACAGACAGGATAATAAATAAAAACAACATTTGGTAGCATCGGATCCACCATTTATAACTGATGATGCTTGCCTCCTCTCCCTTGGTGAACAAGGATCATTGTTCAGATAAAAGCATAAACAGAAACTGCTTTTTTACAATTCAAACAGGTCAGTCTATGTTGCTGCTGAAAATAATGGGAAATAGGAGTCTAGTATTAAATTTTGTGGCCAATGTGAAAATTGCAAGCTTTCAGATATTTTATTTTAAAGGTTAAGTCAATCAGCAGTATTTCACAGCCCCAAACCATTTATATGTGCATTTATATTTCACAGCCCCAAACCATTTATATGTTCTCTGAAGGAGAAGTCAAGCCAGTTCTTTATCTGGCCAGTCTATTCCTGATAAATCAGCGTTTAATTTGATATAAAAATGAGGCGGATGTGCTTTTGGTGCATGGAAGCTCTTCCCAAGCATTTATTGTTTTGGCACTAATCCTTGCCCCACGCTGCCTTCTTCTGCTTGAGTTACAACTACTTTGCTGGGTGCCTTAAAACAAACAAAGGAGCTGTCAATAAAGCAAAAGTAAGCTGCGATGGAATTGAGCTGGAGAGACAGAGTTACATCCTACCAAAGACGAGCCTCATCGTTCTTATGTACGTCATATGCGACGCGGGCATGTCCTTACACGCCATGCCTCACGCCCACCGCTATGATTGGTGTTACCAACTGCGTAATGAATTGTCCTTCGTGCTTTAAAAGGCATACGCAGCTCGTGTAATTTTTAATCATTTATCCCTGTCTTCGGTCCGGTTTAAGTCTCGTGTGCGTGCTCATCTGAGACGTTACTGCGTTTCTTTGGCGGCGTAATACATTGGGTCTCTTGGACATTGTTTTTTTGACGGTAGGTTTTCATTTAATCATAGATCTAACGAGATATGGATCGATGTGGCATTGTGTAGAATATGCACTTGTGACGGCTCCTAGACAACCTATGTATGATCTCTGTAGATCGTAAATACGACCTGGGCCTGTCACATCGCATACGAGATCGCATATGAAATTGTAGTGTGTAAAGCAGCCTTAAGGCCTGGAGAAACTGGCTGGTGTGATGAGGTTTAGTAACTTTTACTGCCAGTGTCTTGGTAATAATTTCTTTGTTGTCACGAACGTATATAACATTGATGCAAACTAGTTCACTCTGTGACGTATGCAGGCATCCATTTTAAGAAACATGAAGTGTCTTTTGAGAGTCTTTTTAAGATCTTCCTTTTGTTTAAGGGCTTCTTCAATCACTAATTTTCTAATACTTTTTCTTTCCAGAGAAACACCAAGTTTGCGGGCCATTACTCCATTAAGAGCTGGTGTGAGGTTTTCTGACTTTTTGCCTTCTTTTGTCATTTTGCTTTAATCTGTTTTTTCTTCATTGGCCATCTTGCTTCCTGCTCTGTTGATCTCACCTTTGTCCTCAGTCAATATGGATTCCTCAGCTTCTATGTTCCCGCCCTGTTCCCTGCTTAAGCCATCTCAGCTGATGGACAAGTGCTTCTGAACCCTGTTTGCAGTCTGCCTGTAACCTGGTCTCCTGAAGTCTTTGGAAGAACTACTTTTCTGCCATCTTCTGTTTTGGATCCCTGGAACTCATGTTCACACAGGAACCCTTCTGTTCTGCCATGGACATTTACAAGTACAGTAAGCGAGACTGATTTATACTTTGACACTTCTGCTGAACTTTGAGGATCCATTCCTGCTTAATTTGTTCCCAGTCTCTGCACCCTGCAACTGTTTAATCCTTTATGTTTTGTGCACTTGTATGAAGCAATACAAGAACTGTTTAGCAAACCTGTGTCCCTGTGTTTCCCTTGTATGGTTGCACTAGACTCTATACAAACAGTATTTAACACCTTACAGCTGGTCGTGCAAATAATGACAATGGTATATCGTCCTTCACACAAGCTATATGAGCTGTCTTTTAAACATAGCTGCTGTCACTGTTACAGTAACTTTGTCACTTACAAAATATCTTGCTAATGATGTTTGAGATGCTCTTTCCTCCACCTTTGTCTGGCAGGAAGTACTGGGCACTGGTTTCTTGGTGCTGCTGTTATCTTTCTCAGTCACAGCTTTGAAAACTTCTGGGTGGAAGTGTAAGTGTCTTTTTAGATTGGAAGCTCTTGTAGGAGCATTTTTATCACTGCCTGAGTATGCACTGATTTTGGTATCACAGAATTTGTTTTCATCTGGGTCACTTGTCATACATTAAAAGAAGATAACACTGCACTTCTGTGAAAAAGAATGGGTGCTCTGGAAGGGTCCAACCCCGTACAGACAAAAATAATTTAAGCCAGGCACTCCAATGTTAGAATTGAAAAGAAAAATTTGTTTATTTTGTGGTCTCAGTAAACAGTTCAGTAACGTTTCGGTCATCAAGCTGACCTTCATCAAATGAACTAGTAAATACAAAGACACATACAAGTATATAGAGAATTAACAGAAGACAATTGACTGTGCGTCATGAAATAAAATATCACATATATAGAAAGTGATGAAGATTTAGACAATATACAGTCATATGATAAAGTTTGGGCACCCCTATTAATGTTAACCTTTTTTCTTTATAACAATTTGGGTTTTTGCAACAGCTATTTCAGTTTCATATATCTAATAACTGATGGACTCAGTAATATTTCTGGATTGAAATGAGGTTTATTGTACTAACAGAAAATGTGCAATCCGCATTTAAACAAAATTTGACCGGTGCAAAAGTATGGGCACCCTTATCAATTTCTTGATTTGAACACTCCTAACTACTTTTTACTGACTTACTAAAGCACTAAATTGGTTTTGTAACCTCATTGAGCTTTGAACTTCATAGGTAGGTATATCCAATCATGAGAAAGGGTATTTAAGGTGGCCACTTGCAAGTTGTTCTCCTATTTGTATCTCCTATGAAGAGTGGCATCATGGGCTCCTCAAAACAACTCTCAAATGATCTGAAAACAAAGATTATTCAACATAGTTGTTCAGGGGAAGGATACAAAAAGTTGTCTCAGAAATTTAAACTGTCAGTTTCCACTGTGAGGAACATAGTAAGGAAATGGAAGAACACAGGTACAGTTTTTGTTAAGCCCAGAAGTGGCAGGCCAAGAAAAATATTAGAAAGGCAGAGAAGAAGAATGGTGAGAACAGTCAAGGACAATCCACAGACCACCTCCAAAGACCTGCAGCATTATCTTGCTGCAGATGGTGTCAATGTGCATCGGTCAACAATACAGCGCACTTTGCACAAGGAGAAGCTGTAGGGGAGAGTGATGCAAAAGAAGCCGTTTCTTCAAGCACGCCACAAACAGTCGCCTGAGGTATGCAAAAGCACATTTGGACAAGCCAGTTACATTTTGGAAGAAGGTCCTGTGGACTGATAAAACAAAGATTGAGTTGTTTGGTCATACAAAAAGGCGTTCTGCATGGAGGCAAAAAAAAACACGGCATTCCAAGAAAAGCACTTGCTACCCACAGTAAAATTTGGTGGAGGTTCCATCATGCTTTTGGGGCTGTGTGGCCAATGCCAGCACCGAGAATCGTGTTAAAGTTGAGGGTCGCGTGGATTCAACTCAGTATCAGCAGATTCTTGACAATAATGTGCAAGAATCAGTGACAAAGTTGAAGTTACGCAGGGGATGGATATTTCAGCCAGACAATGATCCAAAACACCGCTCCAAATCTACTCAGGCATTCATGCAGAGGAACAATTACAATGTTCTTGAATGGCCATCCCAGTCCCCAGACCTGAATATCATTGAATATCCGTGGGATGATTTGAAGTGTGCTGTCCATGCTCGGCGACCATCAAACTTAACTGAACTAAAATTGTTTTGTAAACAGGAATGGTCAAATATACCTTCATCCAGGATCCAGGAACTCATTAAAAGCTACAGGAAACGACTAGAGGCTGTTATTTTTGCAAAAGGAGGATATACAAAATATTAATGTCACTTTTATGTTGAGGTGCCCATACTTTTGCACCGGTCAAATTTTGTTTAAATGCGGATTGCACATTTTCTGTTAGTACAATAAACCTCATTTCAATCCAGAAATATTATTGAGTCCATCAGTTATTAGATATATGAAACTGAAATAGCTGTTGCAAAAACCCAAATTGTTATAAAGAAAAAAGGTTAACATTAATAGGGGTGCCCAAACTTTTGAATATGACTATGTCGCATATTAATTGAAAATTACAATTTATTCGGAAAAATATTTTTTGTAAATAGCAAATTACATAGTGAAGGATAGGAAAGGGGGATTAGGGGGATAAAGGGAAGGGGCGTATATAAAACGATATATGTAGTTGAAAGGAGGAATGAAAGAAATGAGGCTTACCTATCTGTGTGGAGTAGTTTGGAAGAATCACATGGGATCAATGAAAAGACAATAAGAGATGATGGTACGTATCTGAAGAGACATAGAAATTGGAGGAAAAAAAAAAAGGAGGAAAAACCCCCTTTTTTCACGTATGATTCTCTATTTTCAGGATTTATCACCATTTTTCTTCCTGGTTTTACTGTTTTTTTCCTTCAATTTTTCTTCCTCTGTTTCCCCCTCTTTTCTTCTTTCTCCTCTTTTCTTTCCTCCATTACAATACTTCTATATTTTCCACCCCCCCTCTTTTCACTTGACAGTTAATCTACGTCTAGTACGATACGTACTGTCATCTCTTATTTTCTCTTCATGGATCCTATATGATTCTTCCAAACTACTCCACACAGATAGCTAAACCTCATATTACTTTCATTCCTCCTTTCAGCTACATATATCATTTTATATACGCCTCCTTCCCTTTATCCCCTAATCCCCCTTTCCTATCCTTCACTATGTAATTTGCTATATACAAAAAATATTTTTCAGAATATAATTGTAATTTTCAATTAATATGTGACATATTGTCTACATCTTCATCACTCTGTATATGTGATTTTATTTCATGATGGACAGTCAATTGTCTTCTGTTAATTTTCTATATACTTGTATGTGTCTTTGTATTTACCAGTTCATCTGATGAAGGTCAGCTTGATGACTGCAACGTTACTGAACTGTTTACTGTGAACCACAAAATAAACAAATGTTTCTTTTCAATTCTAACATGGAGTGCCTGGCTTAAATTATACTTGTCATACATTGACACAAAATATTTTTCATCTTGAGTCACTGTGAAATGCTAAAATACAGCTGACATCATAGGGAGCTTCTTTGAATTTATATGATTACAAAATGTCTCTCAAAATAATTTTGTTCTATATATAAAAATAATGTATATTATAATTCCGGCAAGAACAGGGAGCCATGTATAGTGGGGAAAATAAGTATTTGATACACTGACAATTTTGCAAGTTTTCCCCACCTACAAAGAATGGAGAGGTCTGTAATTGTACACTTCATCGGTGAGAGACAAAATCTAAAAAAAAAAAAATCCAGAAAATCACATGATTTAAATTTGCATTTTATTGCATGAAAAAATACGTATTTGCTACAATAGAAAAACAGAATTTAATATTTGGTACAGAAGCCTTTGTTTGCAATTACAGAGGTCAGACGTTTCTGTAGATAGGTACACTTCAACTGAGAGAAACAATGATAAAAATTTCAGACCTCTCCATTCTTTGTAGGTGGGAATCGACAGTGTATCAAATACTTATTTTCCCCACTGTATAATTTAAGGTAGAAATAAAACAAACTTTGCATAAATCAATAGTACAGATGACAAATCTAAAGTTTGTAAAATATGTCATTAACCCCTTCAGCCCCGAGGCACTTTCCGTTTTTGCGTTTTTGTTTTTTGCTCCCCTTCTTCCGAGAGCCGTAACTTTTTTATTTTTCCGTCAATCTTGCCATATGAGGGCTTGATTTTTGCGGGACAAGTTGTACTTTTAAATGAAACCATAAGTTTTACCATATGGTGTACTGGAAAGCAGCAAAAAAATTCCAAGTGTGGAAAAATTGCAAAAAAAAGTGTGATGGCACAATAGTTTTTGGGATGTTTTATTCACGGTGTTCACTATATGGTAAAACTGATGTGTAGGTATGATGCCTGAGGTCGGTGCGAGTTTGTAGACACCAAACATGTATAGATTTACTTGTATCTAAGGGGTTAAAAAAAATTCACACGTTTGTCCAATAAAAGTGGCGCACGTTTTGCGCCATTTTCCGAAACACGTAGCGTTCTTATTTTTTGGGATCTATGGCTCAGTGACGGCTTATTTATTGCGTCTCGAGCTGATGTTTCTAATGGTAGCATTTTTGCGCAGATGCTACGTTTTGATCGCCTGTTATTGCATTTTGCGTAAAACATGCGGCGACCAAAAAACGTAATTTTGGCGTTTGGAATTTTTTTGCCACTACACAGTTTACCAGATTAATTGATTTTATATTTTGATAGATCGGGCATTTCTGAACGCGGCGATACCAAATATGTGTATATTTATTTATTTTTTAACCCTTTAATTTTCAATGGGGGGAAAGGGGGGTGATTTGAACTTTTAGGTTTTTTGGGTTTTTTTTCAATTTTTTAAAACTTTTTTTTTTACTTTTTTTATTTTATTTTACTAGTCCCCCTAGGGGGCTATAGCGATCAGCAATCCGATTGCTGATCGCTATCTGCTGATCACAGCTATACCGCTGTTAACAGCAGAAATAGTCACTTTCTTTTTTCCTCTGCTCCGTGCCGAGGAAGAATGAAAGTGAAACTTCATAGCAGCAGGCGTCATCACATGACCCTGTGCTACGATGGCAACCACCGAACGTCACGTGATCACTCACGTGACGTCCGGAGGGGGCGGCGGTAAGTAAAAAACATGGCCGCGCGCATATAGATCTCACTGCCAGACTTTGGCAGCGAGATCTAAGGGGTTAATGTTCCGGGTGGAATGCGATTCCACTCGGAACATGTAGGCACACATGTCAGCTGTTGAAAACAGCTGATGTGTGCCGATCCACGCCGCCTGCCCGCGGCAGGGGGCGGGGGCTTACCGGGACACGATCCATGACGGAAAGATCCGTCCATGGTCGTGAAGGGGTTAAATAGCTTCACTTTGAATTTCCATCTCAGGCTTTTCTTAGGTACAGCTCACTAAATGTTTCACATCAGATTGCTTCAGTCTATGAAGAGGAGAGGAGGGAGGGAGCAGGTTTGTTGTGTATCATACTCCAGGAACAAAGAAACTTATAACAGAGCTAATAACTTGATGTTTTGGCTTCTACACCTAAACAAGTCCTCATATAAGTCTTCATCAATCCTGTTGCTGTATTTTCCCTGTATATTGTATGGAAGCTATCTGCCCAAAAGTACATACGTTCCAAGAAAAAACAAACAAGCATACAGAGAGAACATACAGTATACTGGACTATTGATTTATGCACAGTTTACTGAAAGTTTAAATATGCTTTAAGAAGTAATTACCTTAATGTTATCTTGTTCACTCTAGCAATTCTGAAATGAGTGCAGGCCTGCCTTCTTTCTGAGTGTGGTTACTCTTTATCCTTGCCTGTAGAGGAGGAGCTTCACTGGTGCTCAAGTGCAGCACAAACTTATCTCAGCTAAAACAAAGCCTAGATCCTTAAGGTACCGTCACACTAAGCAACTTACCAGCGATCCCAACAACGATAGGGATCGCTGGTAAGTTGCTAGGAGGTTGCTGGTGAGATGTCACACTGCGACGCTCCAGCGATCCCACCAGCAACCTGACCTGGCAGGGATCGCTGGAGCGTGGCTACACGAGTTGCTGGTGAGCTCACCAGCAACCAGTGACAAGCCCCCAGCGCCGCGTGGAAGATGCTGCGCTTGGTAACTAAGGTAAATATCGGTAACCAACCCGATATTTACCTTGGTTACCACCGCACGGAGCTACACGTGCAGAGAGCAGGGAGCAGCGCACACTGAGCGCTGGCTCCCTGCTCTCCTAGTTACAGCACACATCGGGTTAATTACCCGATGTGTCCTGCAGCTACATGTGCACAGAGCAGGAGCCGGCACTAACAGTGAGAGCGGCGGAGGCTGGTAACAAAGGTAAATATCGGGTAACCAAGGACAGGGCTTCTTGGTTACCCGATGTTTACATTGGTTACCAGCCTCCGCAGAAGCCGGCTCCTGCTGCCTGCACATTTAGTTGTTGCTGTCTCGCTGTCACACACAGCGATCTGTGCTTCACAGCAGGACAGCAACAACTAAAAAATGGCCCAGGACATTCAGCAACAACCAACGACCTCACAGCAGGGGCCAGGTTGTTGCTGGATGTCACACACAGCAACATCGCTAGCAACGTCACAAAAGTTGTTAGTTAGCAGCAATGTTGCTAGCGATGTTGCTTAGTGTGACGGGGCCTTTAGGCTACATACATTAACACAGCGTTTTTGCAGTGAAATGCAGTGACTCTGGGAATTACAGCAAAGTCAATGGGTTTTAAAATAGGACATTCAGACACATTGTTTTGTGAGGATCCGTTTTTGGGCTCAAAAATTGATCTTCACAAAGAATGAGCATGCCAGCTTATGTGGCGTTTTTCTAATCTGCTTTTGCTATTGAAAACATTATCTATGAGCTCACAAACCTTTCAGGTGATGCGGTTTTTTAAAAAGCTGATCTGCTTTTGCAGCTGAAAAACTTAAACAAAAAACACAGCAAAACCGCTGTGTGTGAATGTAGCCTTAGATCAGGAATAGAACAGACATTTATAGGACATTTCATAACTTTCCCAAATTCCTATGAAAAAATATTCAGCACATTCTGCATTGTACTACTGTCCCCAATTTATTATATATTTTAGGAGTTGGAGTCGGTGCATTTTATACAGACTGACTCCACAGCCCTGAGTAAAAGTAATGCTAGATGTGTCTGAAAGATGAAAGATCTACATGTACACCTAAATAGCTTAGGTGTGAAATCCTACTGTCAAATTCCCTTTAATAAAAACAGCAATATGGAAAATAGAAAAAAAAAATGTAAATAATAAAAAAATCAATTTAACCTTAAAAACTTAATTGAAATAATAGTAATTTTCTGATTATGCATTCACCCACATTGTAACCTTCTTAAGATTATATTTAAGTATTACCTTGGTAAATATGAAATTGCGAGAAGTTGGTTTCCATCAATAATATAATTGTTAGAAATATCAAGTAGTCTCAGAGACTGAAGACAATTCATAGGCCTACAAGAAAAAATGTTTTTAATAATGTTAAGCTAAAACAAAATAAAAAACATTTGGCTACAAGGAAAGTAATCTACCAACAGGACAGTACATAACAAAAGGGGATAAAACAACATTAGGTTAAAATTACATGTGCAGTTTTTGGAGCCAAATACAAGGCTAAATTTAAGGCCTAAGGCTACTTTCACACATCCGGTTTGAGCCGTGCGGCTCAATCCGGCTGTGAAACCTATGCAACGGATGCGGTGAAAACACCACATCCTTTGCATAAGTTTTTACATGCGGCCGGTCCGTTTTTTTTCCGGTTGCGGCACGCTGAGCATGCGCAGTGGAAGAAACCGCATGCGGCGGCCGGATGCGTTTTTTTCCGCATCCGGCGTCCATAGGCATGCATTGAAAAATGCGCCGCAGCGTCAGGATGCGGCGCGATGCGTTTTTTTTGCCGGAGCAAAAAACGTTGCAGGCAACGTTCCATCCGGCCGCGGCATCGGCTAAATCTGCCGCATGCGACAAAAACCGGACCGAACGCAAGCCCCTGCGGCACAATACGGCACTAATGTAAGTCTATGCAAAAATAAAGCGCAACCGGCGGCAAAAAAAACGGTTGCGGTTTTTCTGCAGAGCGCCGTATTGTGCCGCAGAGCAAAAACCGGATGTGTGAAAGTAGCCTTAGCCATACGGCGAGAAAATCAGTGCGAGTGGAGTGCGATAAAACATCGCATTCCCCTCGGACCAATTCTAGCCTGTGTGACAGCACACATGAGCGATTATTTTCTCAGCCCTAATCGGACCGAGAAAACAATCGCAACATGCTGCGATTGTAATGTGAGACTCTTTCTCTCGCACCAATTCAAGTGAATGGGGTGAGAGAAAAATCGCACTGCACTCGCGGTACACCGGTGTACTGCCAGTGCAGTGCGAGAATGCCAATAGCCGGCTACAGAGGAGAGAGGGAGATAAATCCCTCCCTCCCCTCCTGAGAGCCAGCCCGCCCCCCGCAGCTGAGGTCTGCTCGCACGAACGGACCTCAGTAGCAAGGACACATGCATGACCCTCTGCTCTGCTGTACTGCCAGTGTGAGGCGAGTGTCATGCAAGGGGACGCAGTAATCCCAGTGTGGCCCCAGCCTAAAAGAAAAACTTACAAATCTTTCCTTCATAATTTTCCTGCTTTTCAAATTCTCTATGGTTTTGGGCTCAAGCTTAAGTGAAAAAAAAAGTATTACACTGTCCAAAATGTGTTTTCTGGAACCCCTGAAAGCAGAGAGGGAAAGGAAACCTGTAGATACAAAGGTGACATCTCTCACCATTTCTCAATGGCTTCCGAGAAGGAGGTCACCTTCATGTAGTTAGCCTATAAACACACTGCTCAAAAAATTAAAGGGAACACTCAAATAACACATCCTAGATCTGAATGAATATGAAATATTCTCATTGAATACTTTGTTGTGTACAAAGTTGAATGTGCTTACAACAAAATTACACAAAAATAATCAATGGAAATCAAATGTTTTAACCAATGGAGGTCTGGATTTGAAGACACACAAAATGAAGGTGGAAACAAGTCAAAATGAAAATCAAAACAAGACAAAATTAAAGTGGAAACAAGTCAAAATGAGGCTCAGTATTGTGTGTGGCCTCCATGTACCTGTATTACCTCCCTACAATGCCTGGTCATGCTCCTGATGAGGTTGCGGATGGTCTCCTGAAGGGGATCTCCTCCCACACTGGACTAAAGCATCCGCCAACTCCTGGACAGTCTGTGGTGCAACGTGATATTGGTGGATGGAACGAGACAAGATGTCCCAGATGTGCTCAATCGGATTCAGGTATGTAGAACGGGCGGGCCAGTCCATAGCTTCAATGCTGTCATCTTGCAGGAACTGCTGACACACTACAGTCACATGAGGTCTGGCAATGTCCTGCTTTGAGAGGAACCCAGCGCCAACCGCACAAGCAAGAGGTCTCACAAGGGGTCTGAGGATCTCATCTCGGTACCTAATGGCAGTCAGGCTCTCTCAGGCGAGCACATGGAGGGCTGTGCAGCCCTCCAAAGAAATGCCACCCCACACCATTACTGACCTACTATCAAACTGGTCATACTGAAGGATGTTGTAAGCAGCAGTTCGCTCTCCACACTCTGTCACATGTGCTCAGTGTGAACCTGCTTTCATCTGTGAAGAGCACAGGGTGCCAGTGGCAAATTTGCCAATCCTGATGTTCTGTGGCAAATGCTAAGCGTCCTGCACGGTGTTGGGCAGTGAGCACAACCCCCATCTGTGGACGTCTGGCCCTCATGCCATCCTCATTGAGTCAGTTTCTAACCGTTTGTGCAGACATGTGCATTTGTGGCCTGTTGGAGGTCATTTTGCAGGGCTCTGGCAGTGTTCCTCCTTGCACAAAGGCGGAGGTAGCGGTCCTGCTGCTGGGTTGTTGCCATCTTATGGCCCCCTCCACGTCTCCTGGTGTAATGGCCTGTCTCCTGGTAGCGCCTCCATCATCTGAACACTATGCTGACAGACAACAAACCTTCTTGCCACAGCTCGCATTGATGTGCCATCCTGGATGAGCTGCACTACCTGTGCCACTTGCGTGGGTTGTGGAGTCAGTCTCATGCTACCATGAGTGTGAGAGCACAACCAACATTCAAAAGTGACCAAAACATCAGCCAGAAAGCATTGGCACTGAGATGTGGTCTGTGGTCCCCACCTACAGAAACACTCCTTTATTAAGTGTGTCTTGATAATTGTCAATAATTTCCATCTGATGTCTATTTCATTTACACAACAGCATGTGAAATTGATTGTCAATTAGTGTTGCTTGCTAAGTGGACAGTTTGATTTCACAGACGTTTGATTAACTTGGAGTTACATTCGGTTAGTTAAGTGTTCTCTTTAATTTTTTGAGCAGTGTACATAAAATCCATCCATCTATAATATATACATGACACACAAGTGTTTCCCCGGAAGAAGCACATTTGCAAAACATGCATTGGGGTAGCAGGCCGATTGACACTTAAATTTTTGGAACATGGTGGCATATGGTTAGTTATAGGAACTTTCGATTTGTAAGATTCAGCCCAGTTTTGTGTCGGTTTCCTACTATTGATTGTAGTCTAGCTTTGTAAAATCAGATTTTCATGTGACTTGCTTAGATAGCATTTGGAGGTATGAATATGTAGAAATATTACAGATATCTACTCTTCTCCAGGCTTTTGACCAAGTGGGAATGTTCATTTGTGTACCGGTTTCCATTATACTAGATTTTTTTTTTTTGCCATAATTCTTATTTGTTCCCTTGATAGTGTTAGGCTAGAATTCATATCATTCTGTCCAGCTGAGTTCTGCTTCCCTGGCCAATTCCCTGCCAGCAGGTGCCAAATTAGATAGCACCTCCATTCACTCTGATGTCTAACTTTTTAGTTAGTTATGCTCTGTTCTATCTGACCACCAGTTCTGTATTTCTCATCCTGTTTGCCTGTTGGGCTCTATCTGGTCAGTCTGATTTTGTCTCTACATCGCGTTGCGCGTTTTTTTGCCATGGCATACCTCCCATCTGTTCCTGACCTCTCCTCACTAGCTCTCATCCGTTTCCTATACTTGTGCGGTTTGTCCCATCCTCGTGCAGCCTGACCGTGTTCTGCCTTACGTCTACTGCACCCTGACTCTCTAATCAGTTCCTGGAGGCCCATTGACTGCTCTGGAGTAGTACCTGGCGACTTCCTGTAGCCCAGCCTATCCTCACCAGAGGCTATAGTGAAAACCAGGCAGTCACTTTATATGCCCCCTCCACACAGGGAAAAACACAGGTCCCATAAAGTAGTGGATCCACACATCCCACCCACAGTCATACAGCTAAAGGCTCAGGTAACACTAGTTTTGTGGATTCTAATTTAGCAGAGCTCTGATGGATGAAGTAGCAATTACTAATAAGCCGAAGACTATGTATAACTCAAATACTAAATAACAGGACACAAAAATATTGAAACAGGTTTTCTCAAACTGAAGAGGCTTAAAAAGGTTGTCTACATTATTTTCTGGAAACATCACTTGCTAAAATAATGTTATTAGAAGGTTTATGCCCGGTCCTGTGCCATTTGCTTGTTTCCTGTCTCATGGCCGCTGATCAAGAGACATGTAAACATTGTTAATCAGTGGCATCGACTAAATAACATGGAGCATGGCAATGCCCATGTGTTCTTTCCCTTTCCATGCACTGTTAAGTAGATACCGCTAAAGAGAGACAGGTTTCATGCTTGTCCATCATCGACATCAACATGTGGTGACTGGAGTACTATACACTCCGTGATGAAGATTGGATTAAATAGTCACTGGGGCAGATGTACAAGATCTCAGCACAGGAACATTTTTTTTTATTTTAAAAACACATCCAAATGTTATTATTCCGACATTTATTGATTATTATTCCAAAAGCAATTGTGGGCATGAAAACATGATTTCCATGAGCTTGTACAGTTAGGTCCAGAAATATTTGGACAGTGACACAATTTTCGCGAGTTGGGCTCTGCATGCCACCACATTGGATTTGAAATGAAACCTCTACAACAGAATTCAAGTGCAGATTGTAACGTTTAATTTGAAGGTTTGAACAAAAATATCTGATAGAAATTGTAGGAATTGTACACATTTCTTTACAAACACTCCACATTTTAGGAGGTCAAAAGTAATTGGACAAATAAACCAAACCCAAAACAAAATATTTTTATTTTCAATATTTTGTTGTGAATCCTTTGGAGGCAATCACTGCCTTAAGGCTGGAACCCATGGACATCACCAAACGCTGGGTTTCCTCCTTCTTAATGCTTTGCCAGGCCTTTACAGCCGCAGCCTTCAGGTCTTGCTTGTTTGTGGGTCTTTCCGTCTTAAGTCTGGATTTGAGCAAGTGAAATGCATGCTCAATTGGGTTAAGATCTGGTGATTGACTTGGCCATTGCAGAATGTTCCACTTTTTTGGACTCATGAACTCCTGGGTAGCTTTGGCTGTATGCTTGGGGTCATTGTCCATCTGTACTATGAAGCGCCGTCCGATCAACTTTGCGGCATTTGGCTGAATCTGGGCTGAAAGTATATCCCGGTACACTTCAGAATTCATCCAGTTACTCTTGTCTGCTGTTATGTCATCAATAAACACAAAAGTGAC
>NC_134355.1:213417421-213442421 GCF_048569485.1 Anomaloglossus baeobatrachus | reverse complement strand
TGAGTATAACTTTTTTCTATATTCCCTGTCCGTTTTTACACCTCATCGATCTGTGCGTCCCGCCGAGCGCTGATCAGTGATGCATATAACGTATCTGCATCCATGATCTATTTTAGGCAGGACTTTTTTTATCCGTATCTTGCGTCTTTTTTTGCACCTCATCCATGTGTGTGTCCTGCAGCGGTCGAACGTTGATCAGGAATGCACATAACGAATCTGCATCCCTGCTCAATTTTCGGGGTGATTTTTTTTCCCGTATCCCCGGTCGCTTTTTGTATCTCATCCGTCCATCACTGATCGGCCGATCAGTGATGCACAGCATCTGTGCGTTTGAAAAGTCAAATGGCGCCCCTTCTCTTCCAAGCCCTGCCGTGCGCCTAAACAATTGGATTTTCACCACATATGAGGTATGTGCGTACTCAGGTGAAATTGCACAATACCTTTTAGGGTGCATTTTTTCCTGATACCCTTGTGAAGAAGAAAAGAAAAAAAAAAAGCTACCTAGTTGAAGTAACAGTTTTGTGGTAAAAAGTTTCTTTATTCTTTTCACGGCTCGTTATAAACTTCTATAAAGTGCTCACCAAACATCTAGAAAAATTATTTGAGGGCTCTAGTTTCCAAAATTGGGTCACTTCTGGGGGAGCTCCATTGTTTAGGCACCTCAGGCGGTCTTCAAACCAGACATAGCGTCCGCTAATGAGTGCAGCTAATTTTGCTTTAAAAAATTCAAATGGCGCTCCTTACCTTCTGAGCTCTGCCTCGAGCCAAAAAAATTGATTTTTAACACATATGGGGTATCAGCGTACTCAGGAGAAATTGGCCAATAAATTGTATGGTGCATTTTCTCTTCTCCCTTGTGAAAATACAAAGTTTTATGGCTAAATTAACATTTTTGTGTTAAAAATTTTTTTTTCATTTTTTCCTTCCACATTGCTTTGGTTCTTGTGAAGCACCTGAAGGGTTAATAAACTTCTTGGATGTGGTTTTGAGCAGTAGAAGGGGGTTTAGTTTTTAGAATGGGGTCACTTTTGGGTATTTTCTGTCACCTCGGCCTCTCAAAGTCACTCCAAATGTGATCTGGTCCCTAATAAAAATGATTTAGTAAATTTTGTCTGAAAAATGAGAAATTGCTGATTAAACTTTGATCCCTTCTAAGGCTACTTTCACACATCCGGTTTGAGCACTGCGGCTCAATCCGGCTGTGAAACCTATGCAACGGATGCGGCGAAAACACCGCATCCTTTGCATACGTTTTTACATGCGGCCAATCCGTTTTTTTCCGGTTGCGGCACGCTACTGAGCATGCGCAGTGGAAGAAACCGCATGCGGCGGCCGGATGCGTTTTTTTCAGCATCGCGGCGCCCATAGGCATGCATTGAAAAATGCGCCGCAGCGGCCGGATGCGGCGCGATGCGGTTTTTTTTTGCCGGAGCAAAAAACGTGCCAGGGAACGTTCGATCCGGCCGCGGCATCGGCTAAATCTGCCGCATGCGGCAAAAACCGGACCGAACGCAAGCCCATGCGGCACAATACGGCACTAATGTAAGTCTATGCAAAAAAAAACGCAACCGGAGGCAAAAAAAACGGTTGCGGTTTTTCTGCAGAGTGCTGTATTGTGCCGCAGAGCAAAAACCGGATGTGTGAAAGTAGCCTAACTAAAAAAAAATTTGTTTCAATTATTGCGCTGGTGTAAAGTAGACATGTGGGAAATTTTATTTAGTAACTATTGTGTGACAATTTTCGGATTTATGGGCAGAAAATTTCAAAGTTTGAAAATTGCGAAATTTTCAAAATATTTGCAAAATTTCCAAAATTTTAACAAATAAACGCAAAAAATATCGGCCTAAATTTACCACTATCATGAAGTACAGTTTGTCACAAAAAACATGAAAAAAATGTCAATCGCCGGGATCCGTTGAAGCGTTCCAGAGTTATAACCTGTCAAAGTTACACTGCACTGGTCAGAATTGCAAAAAATGGCCCCATCATTAGTGTGTTTTAGTGGCCGGGGTGAAGGGGTTAAACCCGGGTGAAACTGTCGATCCTGGGTATCTGGAGGTCCACCAACCACTAGTGACAACCTTTTATTAACCCCTTCAACTCTGGGCCATTTTCCATTTTTTTATCACCATTCATTCTGCCCCATAATGTACTGAAAAATAGGAAAAAAAAAAAAAGTGCTTGATGTTGGTTGCAAACAAAAAAAAAACAAACAAACAACTATTCCAAGATTTTACTTATTTTTTTAAAATTACGTTCACTATATGGTAAAACTGTCCTGTCCTTATGATTCCTCAGGCCGGTACAAGTTCGTATATACCAAACACGTATGGTTTTACTTTTATCTAAGTGGTGACAAAATTATTCAGAATGTCAAAACAAAACAAAAAACAGAATTGCACTTTTGTTGTCATTTTAGCATTATCATTTTTCAGGATCTGGCGCTCAGTGATTGCTTATTTTTTTGCGTCTCAAGCTGACGTCTAATTATGCTATTTATGGGTAGATATGAGGTTTTGTTCGCCTCTTATTGCTTTTTAGTGATATGTGGCGACAAAAAAAAAACCAAAAACCCAAACTATAATTCTGGTTTCTCCCTTTGCCGATCAGATTAACTGGTTTAATATTTTGATAGATCAGGCATTTCTGAACTCCGTGATACCAAATTTTTGTTACTGTTTTATCTTCAAGAGGGGGGGGGGGGTGATGAGCTTTAACCCCTTCAGCCCCAAGCCTATTTTGACCCTAAAGACCAGGCCATTTTTTGCCATTTTAACCAGTGTCACTTTATGAGGTTATAACTCTGGAACGCTTCAACGGATCCCGGTGATTCTGAGATTGTTTTTTCGTGACATATTGGGCTTCATGTTAGTGGTAAATTTAGGCCGATAATTTTTGCGTTTCTTTGTGAAAAAAACGGAAATTTCGCGAAAATTTTGTAAATTTTTAAACTTTTAATTTTTATGCTCTAAAACCAACGAGACATATGACAAAATAATTAATAAATAACATTTCCCACATGTCTACTTTACATCAGAACAATTTTGGGGAAAAAAAAAATAAAATTTAAAGGAAGTTATAGGGGTTCAAAGTTTATGAGCAATTTCTCATTTTTACAACAAAATTTACAAAGCCACTTTTTTTAGGGACCACATCACATTTGAAGCGATTTTGAAAGGTCTACATGACACAAAACACCCAAAAGTGACACCATTCCAAAAATGGCACCCCTCAGGCTACTCAAAACCACATTCAAGAAGGTTATTAACCCTTCCAGTGCTTCACAGTGACTAAAGCAATGTGGAAGGAAAAAATGAACATTTTACTTTTTGCAACAAAAATGTTAATTTAGCCTCAAATATTGCATATTCACAAGGGTAGCAGGATTAAATGAACCCCCAAAATTTGTTGGGCAATTTCTACTGAGCACGCAGATAACTCATATGTGGCGAAAAAACACTGTTTGGGCGCACGGCAGGACTCAGAAGGAAAGGAGCGCCATTTGACTTTTTTGAACAGAAAATTAGCTGGAATCGTTAGCCGCACAATGTTCCGTTTGGAGAGCCCCTGAGGTGCCGAAACAGTGGAGCTCCCCCGCATGTGACCCCATTTTGGAAACTAGACCCCTCATGGAATTTATCTAGATGTTTATTGAGCACTTTGATCCTCTGGGGGCTTCACAAAAGTTAATAGAGTTGAGCCGTGAAAATAAATTTTTTTTTTTTTTACCACAAAATTGTTACTTCAACCAGGTAGCTTTTTTTTTTCACAAGGGTATCAGGAAAAATTGCACCATAAAATGTATTGTGCAATTTCTCCTCAGTACACAGACACCTCATATGTGGTGGAAATCAAATGTTTGGGCGCACAGCAGGGCTCGGAAGGCAAGGAGCGTCATTTGACGTTTCAAACGCAAAATTGTCTGGGATAATTAGCGTATTCCATGCTGTGTTAGGAGAGCCCCTGAGGTGCCGAAACAGTAAAGCTCCCCTACATGTGACCCCATTTTGGAAACTAGACCCCCATGGCATAGAAAAAAAACAAAAAACAGGGCGCACGCACGAATGTTCTGCAAAAAGGGGGGTGGGGGGACTAGGTGGGATGGAAAAAAGAAGTCCTGTCCAAAGTAGAGTACGACTGCAGGACAATTGCTGATCAGGTACCTAATTGTTCAAGTTTTTTTTTTTTTTTTTTATTTGGGGTGCACAAAAAAAAAAAAGCAAAAGCTAGAGCAACAATTACGTACCTGATCAGCCAATCACGTAGCTTATAAGCACTTGGCGGCAAGCAGGTGGGGGAGGAGGGGGGGAGAGGGAGTGGGAGATGCGATTGGGGATAGTTAGAAAAGAGCCACGAACAATACTTACAGGATGGATCAGAACAGAGGCAGATGGGGGGCGGCAGATGGGGGGGCAGCGGCATATAAAAGGGAGCATCTGTGATTGTGAGACGGAGGCGGCTGGGATAGGGTGGGGGCGGCTGGGATAGGGTGGGGGCGGATGGGAGAGGGCGCAGTGGATGCAGGAGCAGCAGAGGATGGGGGGGAAGGGGGATGGGTGGGAAGGGGAGATTGGGGATAGTTACCCTACAGGATGGATCTAGGCAGCAGGATCACAGGAGATGAAGGAGGCAGTAGATCGGGGAGGGTGAGAGGTGGGAGAGGGAGCGTAGCGCAGATCACGGAGGAGACAGGTGAGCAGAGCACAGATCACGGGTCGAGAGGTGAGGGAGAGCGGACAGCAGATCACGGGGGCGAGAGGTGAGGGAGAGCGGACAGCAGATCACAGGGGCGAGAGGTGAGGGTGAGCGGACAGCAGATCACGGGGGCGACAGGTGAGGGAGAGCGGACAGCAGATCACGGGGGCGACAGGTGAGGGAGAGCGGACAGCAGATCACGGGGGCGACAGGTGAGGGAGAGCGAACAGCAGATCACGGGGGCGACAGGGGAGGGAGCGCACATCACGGGGGTGACAGGGGAGGGAGCGCACATCACGGGGGTGACAGGGGAGGGGGCGGGTAGCCGATCACGGGGGTGAGAGGTGGGGGGGTGCGGGGCAGCACATCACGGAGGAGAGGGGGCGCGCAGCACATAACGCAGGAGAGGGGGCGCGCAGCACATAACGGAGGAGAGGGGGCGGTGCCGGGCAGCACATAACGGAGGAGAGGGGGCGGGGCCTGGCAGCACATAATGGAGGAGAGGGGGCGGGGCCGGGCAGCACATAAGGGAGGAGGAAACTGGCAGCCGATCTCGAGTGGAGGGGGCTGGCAGCACATCACGGAGGTGAAAGGGGCCGGGCAGCAGATCGGGGGGAGCGGTGGCACTGTGGCAGATGGAGGGCGGCGGATCGGGAGGTGTCGGAGTGGGGGTGAGGGTGCAGGCAGCAGATACGAGGGGTGGGGGTACGGGCAGCAGATCGAGGAGACAGGTGGCAGATTGCGGAGGGCAGCGGCGGATCGGGAGGCTTTTCGCCGGTTTCATACAGTGCAATGGCAGCGCGGCAACTTCCGGGTCCCATGCTCCGGTCACATAACAGCATGGGACCGGATCTTGTCGCCCTGGCATTGCACTGTATACACTCACTGTGCTGGCGTGCTGCAGGGCCGACAAATGAAGCTGATGGGGTGCGGTCACCGGCAACAGGTCCACTGTGATTGGAGAGATCGGTCACAAGGCCGATCTCTCCAATCAGAGCTACTGGAGCTGGGGGAGGGTGATCCAGTGAGGTCACCCAGCTCCAGCCAATGGCCAGTGCTATAGCTGCACTGGCCAGTACTGGATTTCATTGTTTCAGTCACTTTAAATGGCTGGAACATTACAGTGGCTGTGATTGGCTGACGAACGCCGCTCAACCAATCACAGCCTCCGTAGGTCCGGGGAGGAGGCACCACCCCTCCTGAGTTCAGGTACAGGTCCCCTCCTCCCCGAATCTGCGGTTTGTGTTACCCGGTTGCAATCACCGGAGGCTCCGGTGCCGCGATTCCGCCATGACGGAAAGATCCGTCTTTGGTCTTTAAGGCCCAGGGCACCATGACGGATCTTTCCGTCCATGGTTGGGAAGGGGTTAAAGTTTTTTTTTTTTACAATTTTTATTGATTTTACTGAGGACTTTATGCCTGCACTATCAGATTGCTTCTGCTGATCTGAGCGATATTTCAGCACTGATCTGAACAGCAGAAATGCTGATCTCCTGCGAGTGCCGATGCTCTGCCGGCAATTACTGGAAGGGAGTCATGACAGTGACAAGGGGCATCATCTGACCACGTGCTATCATGGTATTCTCCTGAGAGATCCACACCACTGTACAATCCAAGGCCATTAGCACATATACTGAAAACTAAGTGGTGTGTGAACACACTGACAGAAAGCGAGTAGTGTGTTGTATTGACCTGCCACTGCAGGCTCTACTTTTCATTTCTCCCCTGAAGAACTCTCCGGTCACACGGAGAGGGAAACGCGTTGGGAGGGGTATTGTGTATATTTCAGGGTAGTTATCCTGACTTGGGTGCTGCCCTTGTAAGGGCGGAAGCTATCACATGGGCACGACAGGGGTAATGTAATTGTATTATTCATCCCCTACATTGCGTCACTGGTCTGGTGCCCGCCCGTCTTGGATTGTACAGTGGTGTGGATCTCTCAGGAGAAGAACTGGGTGAGATCCTTCCTTTTATTATACTTTACATTGCACTTTGATCTATCATGATTTTATTTATTAAAAGTTATATTTTAAATCCTTGCTTTACTAATATTATATTCAGGATTTAGGCTGTATCTCCTTGCCGTTTGGCAGGTTTGCTTTTCTTCACGTGCTATCATGGCAACCCACTGGCACCCCGTGATCACATGTGGGCGCCAATGGCGGCAGTGAACAGTGCGATCCCTGCCAGCGCCTGTTTGACAGCGCAATCTAATGGGTTAACAGGAGCTTGTGTGCTTGTGTCCATTGTGCTCCTGCAGTTTTCTCTGTCCGGCTAAGGGCAGAGTGAAGTACTATAATGAGCAGACGCGGTGAAAGGTCAAAGATAGACCGTGCATGTGCATTACCGTGCTTTGTTCTGCTCAGCAAGGCAGAAAGAAGTGCACATGTGCAGGACCACAATGGAGGACTCTGTCATCCACATGAGCCAAGATGACAATTGCAAGAAGATAGGAGGCACTGGACCAGTGCCGCCCATCGGACGAGACTGTCCCGCAGGAGAGTATAGTAAAAGCTCTATGTAAGGCCTCTTTCACACGTTCGTGAAAACCACGCACGTTTATTCACGAACGTGTAAAAGTTGCGTGTTGCCCTGCGTGAGCTGTGTTTATGGCACACGTGTGTTCTCCGTGATAACACACGGAGAACGGGAACTTTCTACTCACCTGTCCCTGGCTTCGCTGTCCGTGGTGCTGATCTTCGGTCTCCGGTCCTGCCGACTCCCCGCTGCTGCTGTTTCCGGCCCGCAGTGGAGTGAATATGCAATGAGCATAATGAGCGGCGGTCAGAAGCAAGTGACAGCAATGGCAGAGACACCAGGGCTGGAGAAGGTGAGTAAAGTTTTTTTCCTCAGACACGTGTTTTCTCCGGCGCGTGTCACACGGAACACTTCCGTGTGGTCCGTTTGCGTTCCGTGTGACACCCGTGATGCTGGACAAAAACGGATATGTTGACGTGTGGAGCACACGGACACGTATGCTCCACACGGTCCATGGCAGAACACGCACGTGAGCGCAGACCCATTGATTTTAATGGGTCTACGTGTGCCCGTGTCTCCAGTAGGTGAGGAAAAGGACCAAACACGTACATGTGAAAGAGGTTTTATACAGAGCGGCCTGGGCACTTAGAATGTTTTAGATTTCTGTACATAACTGCTGCTGGTGGTGGCCGCAGTTTAAATAGGATAAATCTGGTAACAGGATAAGAGGTAAGAAGCAAGTAAAAAGAAATATATCAATATAGGTATACTCTAACTGGTAAGTAAGATACCAATCTTTACAATTTATCCCTAAGCAGGCAGAAAAAAAAAATAAAATCTTGAAAATGTAAGAGTACGGTGTTAACATACTTCTCCTGAGGGAACAGTTCAATGATACAGAAGATTCAGAACCCACCAAGACTGTTACATAGGTTGAAAAAAAGACCTACACCATGTGCAGAATTATTAGGCAAGTTGTATTTTAGTGGATTTTTTTTTATTATTGATCAGCAACTATGTTCTCAATCAACTCAAAAATCAAAGCTTAAAATTTTTGGAAGTTGAGTGTTTTTTTTAGATTTGGCTATCTTAGGAGGATATCTGTTTATGCAGGTAACTATTACTGTGCAGTATTAAGCAACTTAATAAAAACCAAATATATTCCCATCTCTCTTGTTTATTTTCACCAGGTAAACCAAAATAACTGCACAAAATTTAGAAATAAACATTTCTGACATGCAAGAACAAAGCCCCAAAAATTTAGTGACCAATATAGCCACCTTTCTTTCTGATGACACTCAACAGCCTACCATCCATAGATTGTCAGTTGCTTGATCTGTTTATGACCAACATTGCGTGCAGCAGCCACCACAGCCTCCCAGACATTGTTCCGAGAGGTGTACTGTTTTCCCTCCCTGTAGATCTCACATTTTATATGAGGGACCACAGGTTCTCTATGGGGCTCAGATCAGGTGAACAAGGGGGGCCATGTCATTTTTTCATCTTTTAGACCTTTACTGGCCAGTCACCCTATGGAGTAGTTGGATGCATGTGATGGAGCATTGACCAGCATAAAAATCATGTTTTTCTTGAACGATACCGACTTCTTCCTGTACCACAGCTTGAAGAAGTTGTCTTCCAGAAACTGGCAGTAGGTCACGGAGTTGAGCTTTACTCCATCCTCAACCCAAAAAGGTCCCACAAGTTCATCTTTGATGATACCAGCCCATACCCGTACCCCACCTCCACCTTGCTGGCGTCTGAGTCGGAGTGGAGCTCTCTGCCCTTTACTGATCCAGCACTGGCCCATCCATCTGGCACATCAAGAGTCACTCATTTCATTAGTCCATAAAACCTTTGAAAAATCAGTCTTAAGATATTTCTTGGCCCAGTCTTGACGTTTTATCTTATGTTTCTTGTTCAAAGGGGGTCGTTTTTCAGCCTGCCTTACCTTGGCCATGCCACCGAGTATGGCACACCTTGTGCTTTTTGATAGTCCATAACATTGCAACTCTGAAATATGGCCAAACTGGTGGCAAATGGCATCTTGGCAGCTTCACGCTTGATTTTCCTCAATTCATGGGCAGTTATTTTGCGCCTTTTTTCCCCAACACGCTTCTTGTGACCCTGTTGGCTATTTGCCATGAAACGCTTGATTGTTCGGTGATCACGCTTCAAATGTTTGGCAATTTCAAGACTGCTGCATCGCTCTGCAAGACATCTTAAAATTTTGGACTTTTCAGAGCCCGTCAAATCTCTCTTCTGACCCATTTTGCCAAAGGAAAGGAAGTTGCCTAATAATTAAGCCCACCTTATATAGGGTGTGGATGTCATTACACCACACCCCTACTCATTACAGAGATGCACATCTGATTTACTTAATTGGTAGTGGGCTCTCAAGCCTATACAGCTTGGTGTAGGACAACATGTCTAAAAATTGTGATCAATAATTCTGCACACTGTGTAGATCCATGTAGTTCAACTTTCCTCCACCTAGGTCTTTTTTCAACCTATATAACGGTCTTGGTGGGTTCTAAATCTTTATGCCTTAGCTTTTATATATATTTTTTTTAAATATTCCTATAGCAGTAATATAATATAATACCAGAGTTCCCTTATTCAATGTTAGCATTTTAGTGTGCAGCTGTATGTATTTTATAGTTATAGTGTTTTCAGCTAGCACCTATTGGATGTGTGCGCCAGTCTTTTTTTGTAGTGCACTTCTTTCTGATTGAGCACTCTGCCCTGTAACCAGGCTGTGTTCACGCCCCTTTAATAGCTGGTTCTTTTCTGCTAATGCTATGTCCGCACTTTTTTCGTCGTCCTAAATGCATGTCAAAACACATCCATCCTCTGGCAGTAATTGATTTTGCCAAAGTTGCTTTTGACCACAAAACAGTGCTAAAAACGCATGAGTATTTACCGCGTTTTTAGCGTTTTACCTGTTTTTCTGTTGCCAAAACTCAGATGCGTTTTGAACACAAAGACACACCTAAATAAAGTTTTAACATACAAACACTAAAAAAAAAAAAAAGGGGAAAGAAACGGAAAGAAACAAAACAAATTTAATTTAAAAAATCATTATGAAAATAGTTGTTTTTAATATATTTATAGCGGTTTTATACTATTTTTGGCTACATCAATAATCAAATAATTTTCTTTAATTTAATTTTCGGACAGTGTGTGTAAAGGGACATATTATTCCATTATTATGAAGACAGAAAAGCATGCGTTTATGTAGTCCAAAACGCATTCTTTCTGCAGGTAAAACGCTGCAATTTGGATTTGGCTTGCTTTTTATAACTTCTCATTGACTTCAATGTTAGCAAAACACAGCCCAAATGGCAAAGACAATTGACATGCTGCTTCTTTGAACGCATGGCTTTTGCCACAAATTATACAAATTAAACGCTGCGTTTGGAAACCCTAAGTGCGGACTAGAAATCCCCATTTTCCATTGACTTTGCTGGAAAATCAAAACGCATGCCTTTTGGCATGAAAACGCTGCAGTTCAAAACGAACCTAAAAAGCACCTGAAACGCAGGTGGAAACGGAAAGTGCGGACATAGCCTTAGACACGTAGGTTTTTATCTCAGAGGCATTTCAAGTTAGGGTCCCGGTATATATAGAAGAGATCACGTGGCTGTGGTGATCGGGCTCACATGCATTGGAAAATACTCTTTCAAATATTCCTATAGCAGTAATGCAATACCAGAGTTCCCTTATTCATTGTTAGCATACATGAAAGTAAGCAGACAAATGATACACGCTACAATGAGAAAAAAAAATAAAAAATAAAAAATGGATCCTGAACCTACACAATTTCCCTAAGAAACTACACAATTTGACCAAGTTTCTGCATGGGTAGATGGTCTTAATGGGATAGTCCCACCAATAAAGCCTTGCTATGCTCAGATAATCAGGGGCGGCACGGTGGCTCAGTGGTTAGCACTACAGTCTTGCAGCGCTGGGGTCCTGGGTTCAAATCCAACCAAGGACACCATCTGCAAGGAGTTTGTATGTTCTCCCCGTATTTGCGTGGGTTTCCTCCCACACTCCAAAGACATACAGATAGGGAATTTAGATTGTGAGCTCCAATGGGGACAGTGTTCGTGATGTATGTAAAGCGCTGCGGAATATGTTCGCGCTATATAAATATAAAGATTTATTTAATTATTTTATTTATAATCTTATATACAGTATGTGTCCCTGTTGTGTACTGTGTAGTGGCCATGCCTGACCGTACAGGGTCATGGTCTGATCCTCCCTGGCCCAGGAGATGTGGTATGATGTGGTCAGCAGGATTTAGCACTATATAAGTAAGAAGGGAATTTTGTTACTTACCGTAAATTCCTTTTCTTCTAGCTCTTATTGGGAGACCCAGACGATTGGGGTATAGCTACTGCCTCCGGAGGCCACACAAAGCACTACACTAAAAAGTGCAAGGCCCCTCCCCTTCTGGCTATACCCCCCCGTGGTATCACGGGTTCTCCAGTTTTAGTGCCAAAGCAAGAAGGAGGAAAGCCAATAACTGGTTTAAACAAATTAACTCCGAGTAACATCGGAGAACTGAAAAACCGTTCAACATGAACAACATGTGTACCCGCAAACAACAAAAAAATCCCGAAGGACAACAGGGCGGGTGCTGGGTCTCCCAATAAGAGCTAGAAGAAAAGGAATTTACGGTAAGTAACAAAATTCCCTTCTTCTTCAGCGCTCTATTGGGAGACCCAGACGATTGGGACGTCCAAAAGCTGTCCCTGGGTGGGTAAAGAAATACCGCATGTTAGAGCTGCAAAACAGCCCTCCCCTACGGGGGTGTCACTGCCGCCTGCAGGACTCTTCTACCTAAGCTGGCGTCCGCCGAAGCATAGGTATGCATCTGATAATGCTTGGTGAAAGTGTGCAGACTGGACCAGGTAGCTGCCTGGCACAGTTGTTGAGCCGAAGCCTGGTGTCGTAATGCCCAGGACGCACCCACGGCTCTGGGTGAGTGGGCTTTTAGCCCTGAAGGAACCGGAAGCCCCGCAGAACGGTAGGCCTCTAGAATTGGTTCTTTGATCCATCGAGCCAGGGTGGCTTCAGAAGCCTGCAACCCCTTGCGCGGACCAGCGACAAGGACAAAAAATGCATCGGAACGGCGCGTGGGCGCCGTGCGGGAAATGTAGATTCTGAGTGCTCTCACCAGATCTAACAAACGTAAGTCCTTTCCATACCGGTGAACCGGATGAGGACAAAAGGAAGGCAAGGATATATCCTGATTAAGATGAAATGAGGATACGACCTTAGGGAGAAACTCCGGAATGGGGCGCAGCACTACCTTGTCCTGGTGGAACACCAGGAAGGGAGCCTTGGATGAAGAGCTGCCAGCTCAGACACTCGCCGAAGCGATGTGATCGCAACGAGAAACGCCACCTTCTGTGACAGGCGAGAAATGAAACTTCCTTCAGAGGCTCGAAAGGCGGCTTCTGGAGAGCAACTAGTACCCTGTTGAGATCCCACGGATCTAACGGCCGCTTATACGGGGGTACGATATGACAGACCCCCTGTAGGAACGTGCGCACCCTAGAAAGACGTGCTAGACGCTTCTGAAAGAATACGGATAGTGCCGAGACTTGCCCCTTAAGGGAGCCGAGCGACAAGCCCTTTTCTAACCCCGATTGCAGGAAGGAAAGAAAAGTAGGCAATGCAAATGGCCAGGGAGACCCTCCCTGAGCCGAGCACCAGGTTAAGAAAATCTTCCACGTTCTGTGGTAGATCTTAGCAGAAGTGGACTTCCTAGCCTGTTTCATGGTGGCAACGACCCCTTGGGATAATCCTGAAGACGCTAGGATCCAGGACTCAATGGCCACACAGTCAGGTTCAGGGCCGCAGAATTCCGATGGAAAAACGGCCCTTGGGACAGTAATTCTGGCCGGCCTGGTAGTGACCACGGTCGGCCGACCGTGAGATGCCACAGATCCGGGTACCACGATCTCCTCGGCCAGTCTGGGGCGACGAGTATGACGCGGCTGCAATCGGATCTGATTTTTGCGCAGTACTCTGGGCAAGATTGCCAGAGGTGGAAACACATATGGGAGCCGGAACTGCGATTAATCTTGCACTAAGGCGTCTGCCGCCAGAGCTCTGTGATCGCGCGATCGTGCCATAAATGCCGGGACCTTGTTGTTGTGCCGAGACGCCATTAGGTCGACGTCCGGCACCCCCCAGCGGCGACAGATTTCCTGAAACACGTCCGGGTGAAGGGACCATTCCCCTGCGTCCATACCCTGGCGACTGAGGAAGTCTGCTTCCTATTTTTCTACGCCCGGGATGTGAACTGCGGATATGGTGGATGCTGTGTCCTCCACCCACATGAGGATTCGCCGGACTTCCTGGAAGGCTTGCCGACTGCGCGTCTCTCCTTGGTGGTTGATGTATGCCACCACTGTGGAGTTGTCCGACTGGATTCGGATCTGCTCTCTTTCTAGCCACTGCTGGAAAGCTAGTAGGGCAAGATACCCTGCCCTGATTTCCAGAACATTGATCTGAAGGGTGGACTCCTGCTGAGTCCACGTCCCCTGAGCCCTGTGGCGGAGACAAACTGCTCCCCACCCTGACAGACTCGCATCTGTCGTGACTACTGCCCAGGATGGGGGTAGGAAGGATCTTCACTGTGACAATGAGGTGGAAATACGCCACCATTGCAGAGAGTCCTTGGCCGTCTGGGAAAGGGAGACTTTCCTGTCCAGGGAGGTTGACTGCCCGTCCCATTGGCGGAGAATGTCCCATTGAAGTTGGCGCAGATGAAACTGCGCAAAGGGAACTGCCTCCATGGCTGCCACCATCTTCCCTAGGAAGTGCATGAGGCGCCTTAAGGGGTGCGACTGGCCTTGAAGGAGAGACTGCACCTCTGTCTGCAGTGAACGCTGCTTGTTCAGCGGAAGCTTCACTATCGCTGATAGAGTGTGAAACTCCATGCCGAGATATGTTAGTGATTGAGTCGGTGACAGATTTGACCTTGCCAGATTGATGATCCACCCGAAAGTCTGGAGAGTCTCCAGCGTAACATTCAGGCTGCGTCGGCATGCCTCGAGGGAGGGTGCTTTGACGAGTAGATCGTCCAAGTAAGGGATCACCGAGTGTCCCTGAGAGTGCAAGACTGCTACCACTGCTGCCATGACCTTGGTGAACACCCGTGGGGCTGTCGCCAGACCGAATGGCAGAGCTACGAACTGAAGATGGTCGTCTCCTATCACAAAACGTAGAAAACGTTGGTGCTCCGTAGCAATTGGCACGTGGAGATAGGCATCTTTGATGTCTGTTGAGGCAAGGAAGTCTCCTTGAGACATTGAGGTAATGACGGATCGGAGGGATTCCATCCGGAACCGCCTGGCGTGCACATGATTGTTGAGCAGTTTTAGGTCCAGAACAGGACGGAAGGAGCCGTCCTGTTTTGGAGCCACAAAGAGATTGGAGTACAAACCCTCGCCCTCGTTCCTGAGGGGGGGACAGGGATCACCACTCCTTCTGCTCTTAGAGCATCCACCGCCTGCAGCAGGGCATCTGCTCGGTGGAGAGGTGGGGCCGTTCTGAAGAATGGAGTCGGAGGACGAGAACAGAACACTGTCCTGTGCACGTGAGCACAATGTCCGCCACCCACCGGTCTGTGACCTGTGGCAGCTAAATGTCGCCAAAGGCGGGGGAGTCTGCCATCAACCGCGGATGCGGAGAGAGAGAGAGAGAGCTGAGAGTCATGAGGAGACCACCTTGGTAGCGGTTCCTCCGGCTGCCTTCCTTGGGCGTGATTGAGCCCGGCCGGAATCTGAGCCCGTCTGAGGTTTTGTAGCCCTTTTGCACGAGGACAATTGGGACCTGCCCGAGCTTGGGAAGGACCGAAACCTCGACTGTACTTTTAGGACAGCATTAATAGGGTAAGTCGCAGTGCAGACATTGCGGGGTTACGGACGCCTCTGCGGTACAGATGTACATGTGCTCAAGGCCAGCTGCGCAAGAACAGCTGAACAGGTTAGGTTGCCTATACGGCTGTGAATGCCGGAGCAACCGACACGCCGATAGCCTCCTAGACAGATTTCAACCAGAGTCCATCTGTCTGTGAATTGGCATCTTTAAGTGAAGCCCCATCTCCAGTGCAACTATGTCTCTAGACGCAAGCCTGGAGCTTGGAGAATCCACCTTTGGACCCTGGGTCCAGCGCTTGACCACGTCAGGGGAAAAGGGATAACGTGTATCTTTAAAAAACGTTTGGAGAAAACGCTTATCTGGTAAGCGTGGTGTTTCTGGACTGCTTCTCTGAAGTCAGCGTGGCCAGAAAAATACTCAATATCCGTTTGAGATACTGAAAAGGGACTTCTCCTGCTGTGAAGCTGACTCCTCCACTGGGGGAGCTGAGGGAGAAAGATCCAACCTTCCATTGATGGACGCTATAGGATCATTCCGTATGGCGTTACCATCCGGTGTATCCGGATTGAGAGCGATGTCAGGATCAAAGTCCTGGAGAGCTGCCTTATCCTACAGAGAGTCCTCCTGGGACCCCCCCGTTCCAAATGAGGTTGGTCAGGAAGATTGCCCATGGCCTGTCTGGACTGCAAGTCTCTATCTTATGACAATATATCTGTCGAAACTGCAACTCCGTCCCTGTCCTTGGACAGGGTTGACAGGTGGTTTCTTAGGCCACGACTAGTAGAGACCCCGGCAGACGAAGTGCTAGAGACCCCGGCAGACGAAGTGCTACAGGGGAGCATGCACACAATGGGACGGTGTCATGAATAGCATCCCATGTAGTAAAAACAGCACTGAAAAACTGTGTTGCTTTTTTTTTTTTTTTGCCGCTGCCGACTAGCCATCTAGAAGTATATAGCCAAGAATGGTGACCGTACAGTGCAATGTATAGCATACAAGCATAAAGTACAAATGAACACTGCAGCACAAGCAATACAAGCAGCATAGAAGCCTATGCCCTGGCACCCCTGCTCTTCTGCTGCTGTAGACAAGTCATCTAGGGGAATATAGCCCAGAAGAGTGACCATACAGTGCGATGTATAGCATACAAGCACAAGTACAAATGCACACTGCAGCCCATGCAATACAAGCAGCATAGAAAAAAACCTGTGCCCCAGCACCCTTGGTTTTCAGCTGCTGTAGTCTAGCCATTCCAGGAGAATATAGCTAAAACTAGCGACCGTACAGTGCAATGTATAGCATACAAGCATAAATACAAATGAACACTTCAGTACGTGCAATACAAGCAGCATAGAAAGCCTGTGCCTTAGCACACCTGCTTTCCTGCTGCTGATGTGTCGCTCTCCAAGCGGGCATATAGCGACCTATGCAGTTAAAATACACATGTACACACTGCAGTATATATTGGGGTCAGCACTATGTGTGCCGCTTACCGCCCGCCTATAAGCGGGTGTATGGTCGCCATAGTCCTGCCTGGTTGCCGAAAGTCCGAGCTCGGACTGCGGTAATGGCTGCCGGCGTCTTCCCCAGCTCGTGTGAGGAGGGGCGGGCCGTGGGCGTGCCCCAAGTCAGAGCGGGAATCCGGCGTCCGACAGTGTGCAGTGAGAGGGCTGGAGCATGTAAAAAGGCTCCAGCCCTCGGCGCTGCTGATTGCTCAGCGCCTGTCCCCTTCCCTGAGTGACAGGGAGGGGGCGGGAACGAAGCGGCACTAGGCCGCAGAAGCCGGGGACTGGATTTATAAGCGCCGCCGCCGTAAAAGCGCGGTCGGCGCCCAGTCCCCGGCGGACTACAAGTCCCAGCCGCGCCGCCGCTCCCGGAGCGTCCGGCGCGGTAGTTCCCAATACACAAAGTCACTCAGCAAAGCTGCAGTGACTGTAACCCTTTACTGTCCCCGGCGCACTAGCACACCCAGCAAGTCTGGAGTGTGCTGTGTCTGTGTGTCCGGGGACACAGAGTACCTGTAATGGTGCAGGGCCATGTCCCTGAACGGTACTCCAGCTCCGTATCCAGCAGGTTCAAATGGGTCTGTGGATGGAGCCCGGCGTCAGAGCTTTGAGGCCGGCAGGATCCCACTTCCTCAGAGCCCCTCAGGGGGATGTGGAAGGAAAGCAGCATGTGGGCTCCAGCCTCCGTACCAGCAATAGGTACCTCAACCTTACAACACCATCAACGGGTGAGAAGGGAGCATGCTGGGGGCCCTATATGGGCCCTCTTTTCTTCCATCCGAAATAGTCAGCAGCTACTGCTGACTAAAATCTGTGGAGCTATGCATGGATGTCTGACCTCCTTCGCACAAAGCTTGAAAACTGGAGAACCCGTGATACCACGGGGGGGTATAGCCAGAAGGGGAGGGGCCTTGCACTTTTTAGTGTAGTGCTTTGTGTGGCCTCCGGAGGCAGTAGCTATACCCCAATCGTCTGGGTCTCCCAATAGAGCGCTGAAGAAATACATGGCCATAATGGCGCTGTGATGCTGATTAAATGGATACCTGCAGTGAAGAAATACAATCCGTGGTTGCTGAATAGTCGTCATCTAAAGTTTTCATGATGTCATCCATGCATTGGGGGTGGGACTTTGGGGGGTGGGGTGGTAGGGTCTTCTCTGCCTGCCTCCTCAGTTTCTTCTGAATAAATTAGTGAGCTGCCTCCTATTTGAAATTCCACGCCACTGCCATGGTAGCGGTGGGCAATGCAATTCTGCAGGTACGGCACATGATCTCTTCCTTAAGCCAGAACCTTGATCTGCGCATGTGCTATTTTATTGAAGACAGACTGTAGAATCCCACTGCGTATGGTCTTCAATAAAATGGCACCAGTGGCTGTGCACGCAGATCGAGATTTTGGCTTAAGAGATCATTGAGCAGAAATCTTGGCTCGCGCAATTGAAGCATCCGGCGCCAATTTACTGAACACAGTAAAAAAAAAAAAAAAAAAAAAAAAAAAAAAAAAAAAAAAAAAATCACACTGCGCACGCAGAGCCCACCGCTATAAAAAAAAAGGAGGCAGGTCATTGAATAATTAGTGACCTGTAGAAGAAACAGAGAGGCAGGCGGAGGAGCAGAGAAGACCCTACCCCTCCCAAATCCCACCCCAATAACAGATGACGTCATCATGAAAACCTTACAGGAAGATTACTCAGCAGCCACATATCAGATTCCTTAACTGCAGGTATCTATTTAACCAGCATCACGGCGCCATTATGACCATGTATTTACTTTATAGTGCTAAATCCTGCTGACAGGTTCTCCAACTCAACTATTCCTGTACTAAAATTAACTTTTTGGACACCATCATTAAGTTACAGAAGAAACAGCGACATCCCAGTACCAGAAGCCAATTGACCATTCAACATCGCTTATGGGACAGTTTTAATCCCAAAACACAAACACTATAGTTTACAGTCAGGCCAAAATATAAAACTGTATACGTTCCAACCCTACAGATGGAGAGAACCATTTTGGTGGCTTCAGAAACAATAAAATCAACAACTATTTTTTTAGTCTTACGATTGTCACATTCCTTGTCACATTGGTCTGTATTTTCGATAACTACATCCTTGGTCTGTATTATTATATGTTGATTGTTTTGTAGCCTCCATTTGTTGCAGTATTTTTTTTCAAAACAAAGTCTTCATTTTTAAGTCTCGTACATTATTTCCACTGCATGCTAGAAATCCCTACTTATTTCTTGTGCTTTTATACCTTGATTTCAACATCAAATCTATATGGATAAACCCTTAAGATTGTGTACTTGCATGTTCTATAGGATTTTTCATATATATTTCTCCAATCACCCTCCACGACAGCACAATAGGAGGATGACTCCCCGCCCTAATAGGGACAGGAAACACAAAGGTTAAAAGACCACTCCCCACCCTCCTCTCCAGTGTTTTTTCCTGTGCCTATCAGGGGGAAGAAAACTTCAAAAGTACCATCGCCATTTGGATCAAGAAGGTTATCTGCGCAACTTATGACAACCAAGATAGATTACCACCTGAGAATCTGAAGGCCCACTCAACCCGATCCATCTCTGTCTCCTGGGCTGAAAGGGAAGACGCTTCCATCGAGCAGATCTGCAGGGCTGCCACCTGGTCATCTGTTCATACATTCATTAAACATTATAGACTTGATCTGACCGCTACCAAAGACTTCGCTTTCGGTCGAAAAGTATTGCAAGCTATTGTCCCCCCCCTGAGGATTTTGTTGGTATTCCTACTGTTGTGCTCTCGTGGAGGACGATTGGAGAAAATAGAATTATTCTTAACGTTAATTCGGTTTCTGAGAACCCTCCACGACAGCATGGAGTTCCCTCCCTACTTCACGTACTTATGCTTGTTGTTGGACAAATGTAAATAAACAACACTTGAGCAATCATACTGGTGTGGTACTTGTAAACGGCACTGGAGAGGAGGGTGGGGAGGGGCCTTTTAACCTCCTTGTGTTTCCTGTCCCTATTAGGGCGGGAGTCATCCTCCTGTTGTGCTGTCGTGGAGGGTTCTTAGAAACCGAATTAACGGTAAAAATAATTCTATTTTTTGGAGAAATAGTATGCATTTTGCAATATGTTTGAGGGTACAAAGTTTCAATCTTTTATACAACAGAGATTTATGATCTGTAGTAAGTACACAAGTGCTCAGGTTGAGTACAGCCGAAACTTCCACTTCACCTTTGTCCATTTTTATTTCGGTTCTACATCTGCAAACTTTACATTATGCTGCAATCATCTCTGCTGACCCCTGTGGTTAGTTCAATTAACATCTACATGCAGATTCAGCTCTCCCATTTAACCACTTCATGACCTATGATGTACAAGTGCATCTCAATAAATTAGAATGTCATAAAAAAAAATTAAATTTCAGTAATTCAATGCAAACAGTGAAACATTATATTGAGTCATTACAGAGTGATCTATTTCAAGTATTTATTTGTTAATGTTGTTGATTATGGCTTACAGCCAATGAAAACCCAAGTCATTATCTCAAAAAAATTAGAATAATTATATCACAAAACACCTGCTAAGGCTTCCGAAAGGTTTAAAATGGTCACTTAGTCTGGTTTAGTAGGTTACACAATCATGGGGAAGACTGCTGACTTGATAGATGTCCAGAAGGCAGCCACTGACACACTCTACAAGGAGGGTAAGCCACAAAAGGTCATTGCTAAAGAAGCTGGCTGTTCACAGAGTGCTGTATCCAAGCATAATAATGGAAAGATCAGTGGAAGGAAAGTGTGGTAGAAAAAAAAAGTGCATAAGCAACCAGGATAACCACAGCCTTGATAGGATTGTTAAGAAAAGGCCATTCAAAAATTTGGGTGAGATTCACAAGGCATGTGCTGCTGCTGTAGTCAGTGCTTCAAGAGCCACCACACACAGACATATCCAGGACATGGGCTACAAGTGCCATGTCAAGCCACTCATGAACAATAGACAACGCCAGAAGCATCTTACCTAGGCCAAGAAGAAAAAGAACTGGACTGTTG
The DNA here is from genome assembly GCF_048569485.1 of Anomaloglossus baeobatrachus. Lineage (NCBI taxonomy): Eukaryota > Metazoa > Chordata > Amphibia > Anura > Aromobatidae > Anomaloglossus > Anomaloglossus baeobatrachus. The sequence continues at coordinate 213,421,807 of NC_134355.1, read as the reverse complement.
CTCAGTGGTCCAAGGTGTTGTTTTCAGATGAAAGTAAATTTTGCATTTCGTCTGGAAATAAAAGGTCCCAGAGTCTGGAGGAAGAGTAGAGAGACCACAATCCAAGCTGCTTGAGGTCTAGTGTGAAGTTTCCACAATCCGTGATGGATTGGGGAGCCATGTCATCTGCTGATGTAGGTCCACTGTATTTTATCAAGACCAAAGTCAGCGCAGCCAGGAAATTTTAGAGCACTTCATGCTTTCCTCTGCCGACAAGCTTTTTGAAGATGGAAATTTCATATTCCAACAGGACTTGGCACCTGTCCACACTGACAAAAGTACAAATACCAATACCTGGTTTAATAACCACAGAATCACTGTGCTTGATTGGCCAGCAAACTCGCCTGACCTAAACCCCATACAGAATCTGTTGTCAAGCGGAAGACGAGAGACACCAGACCCAACAATGGAGATGAGCTGAAGGCTGCTATCAAAGCAATCTGGGCTTCCAGAACACCTCAGCAGTGCCACAGGCTGATCATCTCCATGCCACGCTGCATTGATGCAGTAATTCATGGAAAAGGAGCCCCGACAAGTATTGAGAGCATGTACACACACACACACACAAACAATATATACAGTACGGATCAAAAGTTTGGACACACCTCATTCAGTTTTCTTTATTTTCATGACTCTGAAAATTGTAGATTCACATTGAAGGCATCAAAACTATGAATTAACACATGTGGAAAGAAATACTTAAAGTGTGAAACAACTGAAAATATGTTTTATATTCTAGGTTCTTCAAAGTAGCCACCTTTTGCTTTGATTACTGCTTTGCACACTCTTGGCATTCTCTTGATGAACGTCAAGAGGTAGTCACCGGAAATTACTTTCCAACCATCTTGAAGACGTTCCCAGAGATGCTTAGCACTTATAGGCCCTTTTTCCTTCACTCTGCGGTCCAGTTCACCCCAAACCATCTTGATTGGGTTCAGGTCTGATGACTGGAGGCCAGGTCATCTGGCTTAGCACCCCATCACTCGCCTTAGTCAAACAGCCCTTACACAGCCTGGAGGTGTGTTTGGGGTCATTGTCCTATTGAAAAATAAATGATGGTCCAACTAAACGCAAACCGGATGGAATAGCATGCAGCTGCAAGATGCTGTGGTAGCGATGCTGGTTCAGTATGCCTTCAATTTTTAATAAATCCAACAGTGTCACCAGCAAAGCACCCCCACACCATTACACCTCCTCCTCCATGCTGCACAGTGGGAACCAGGCATGTAGAGTCCATCCGGTCACCTTTTCTGCGTTGCACAAAGACACGGTGGTTGGATCCAAAGATCTCAAATTTGGACTCATCAGACCAAAGCACAGATTTCCACTGGTTTAATGTTCATTCCTTGTGTTCTTTAGCCCAAACAAGTCTCTTCTGCTTGTTGCCTGTCATTAGCAGTGGTTTCCTAGCAGCTATTTTACCATGAAGGCCTGCTGAACAAAGTCTCCTCTTAACAGTTGTTATAGGGATGTGTCTGCTGCTAGAACTCTGTGATATTGACCTGGTCTCTAATCTGAGCTGCTGTTAACCTGCGATTTCGGAGGCTGGTGACTCTGATAAACTTATCCTCTGCAGTAGAGGTGACTCTTGGTCTTCCTTTCCTGGGGTGGTCCTCATGTGAGCTAGTTTCTTTGTAGCATTTGATGGTTTTTGCCACTACACTTGGGGACACTTTCAAAGTTTTCCCAATTTTTCAGACTGACTGACTTTCATTTCCTAAAGTAATGATGGCCACTCGTTTTTCTTTACTTAGCTGCTTTTTTCTTGCCATAATACAAATTCTAACAGTCTATTCAGTAGGACTATCAGCTGTGTATCCACCAGACTTTTGCACAACACAACTGATGGTCCCAACCCCATTTATAAGGCAAGAAATCCCACTTATTAAACCTGACAGGGCACACCTGTAAAGTGAAAACCTTTTCCGGTGACTACCTCTTGAAGCTCATCAAGAGAATGCCAAGAGTGTGCAAAGCAGTAATCAAAGCAAAAGGTGGCTACTTTGAAGAACCTAGAATATAAGACATATTTCCAGTTGTTTCACACTAAGTATTTCATTCCACATCTTTTCATTCATAGTTTTGATGTATTCAATGTGAATCTACAATTTTCAGAGTCATGAAAATAAAGAAAACTCTTTGAATGAGAAGGTGTGTACAAACCTTTGATCCGTACTGTATATATTGTTTGTGTGTGTGTGTGTGTACATGCTCTCAGGTCCAGAAATATTTGGACAGTGACACAAGTTTTGTTATTTTAGCTGTTTACAAAAACATGTTCAGAAATACAATTATATATATAATATGGGCTGAAAGTGCACACTCCCAGCTGCAATATGAGAGTTTTCACATCCAAATCGGAGAAAGGGTTTAGGAATCATAGCTCTGTAATGCATAGCCTCCTCTTTTTCAAGGGACCAAAAGTAATTGGACAAGGGACTCTAAGGGCTGCAATTAACTCTGAAGGCGTCTCCCTCGTTAACCTGTAATCAATGAAGTAGTTAAAAGGTCTGGGGTTGATTACAGGTGTGTGGTTTTGCATTTGGAAGCTGTTGCTGTGACCAGACAACATGCGGTCTAAGGAACTCTCAATTGAGGTGAAGCAGAACATCCTGAGGCTGAAAAAAAAGAAAAAATCCATCAGAGAGATAGCAGACATGCTTGGAGTAGCAAAATCAACAGTCGGGTACATTCTGAGAAAAAAGGAATTGACTGGTGAGCTTGGGAACTCAAAAAGGCCTGGGCGTCCACGGATGACAACAGTGGTGGATGATCGCCGCATACTTTCTTTGGTGAAGAAGAACCCATTCACAACATCAACTGAAGTCCAGAACACTCTCAGTGAAGTAGGTGTATCAGTCTCTAAGTTAACAGTAAAGAGAAGACTCCATGAAAGTAAATACAAAGGGTTCTCATCTAGATCATCAATTCCAAAAATAGACAGGCCAGAGTTAAATTTGCTGAAAAACACCTCATGAAGCCAGCTCAGTTCTGGAAAAGTATTCTATGGACAGATGAGACAAAGATCAACCTGTACCAGAATGATGGGAAGAAAAAAGTTTGGAGAAGAAAGGGAACGGCACATGATCCAAGGCACACCACATCCTCTGTAAAACATGGTGGAGGCAACGTGATGGCATGGGCGTGCATGGCTTTCAATGGCACTGGGTCACTTGTGTTTATTGATGACATAACAGCAGACAAGAGTAGCCGGATGAATTCTGAAGTGTACCGGGATATAGTTTCAGCCCAGATTCAGCCAAATGCCGCAAAGTTGATCGGACGGCGCTTCATAGTACAGATGGACAATGACCCCAAGCATACAGCCAAAGCTACCCAGGAGTTCATGAGTCCAAAAAAGTGGAACATTCTGCAATGGCCAAGTCAATCACCAGATCTTAACCCAATTGAGCATGCATTTCACTTGCTCAAATCCAGACTTAAGACGGAAAGACCCACAAACAAGAAAGACCTGAAGGCTGCGGCTGTAAAGGCCTGGCAAAGCATTAAGAAGGAGGAAACCCAGCGTTTGGTGATGTCCATGGGTTCCAGACTTAAGGCAGTGATTGCCTCCAAAGGATTTGCAACAAAATATTGAAAATAAAAATATTTTGTTTGGGTTTGGTTTATTTGTCCAATTACTTTTGACCTCCTAAAATGTGGAGTGTTTGTAAAGAAATGTGTACAATTCCTACAATTTCTATCAGATATTTTTGTTCAAACCTTCAAATTAAACGTTACAATCTGCACTTGAATTCTGTTGTAGAGGTTTCATTTCAAATCCAATGTGGTGGCATGCAGAGCCCAACTCGCGAAAATTGTGTCACTGTCCAAATATTTCTGGACCTAACTGTATACATACATACATATATATATATATATATATATATATATATATATATATATATATATATATATATATATATATATATATATATATATATATATATATATATATATATATATATATATATATATATATATACTCATACATATATACTCATACACACACACACACACACACACACACACATATATACATATATATATTACACACACATATATAATATATGTGTGTGTGTGTGTATATATATATATAATATATATGTGTGTGTGTGTGTGTGTGTGTGTGTATGTATATATATGTGTGTGTCAGGGTGGATAAAAATCTTTATTTTTTTAAAAAAAAATCAAAAAAATCAGATTTTTTTGATTTAAATCAGATTTTTTAATCAAGTTGTACACAAGCAAAACTTTGTCTTTTTGCAAATCTAATTGTTTTACACAAATAAAAATATTAAAACAGTTGATTATGAAACATAATAATTTTTATTTGCACTATTAAAC
>NC_134355.1:213407421-213412421 GCF_048569485.1 Anomaloglossus baeobatrachus | reverse complement strand
GACATCTAAAAAATCCAATTTTTGGTCCCCAAAAATATGTGTAAAGTACATATTGTAGGAATTATCATTATTTAGATATGACACAAAATTTTCAAAATCCTGCGCAGAACCGTCCCATACAAAGAAGCCATCATCCATGTATCTGGCATATTTTTTTATATGTTTCAGATATGGATTTTAAGGACTGTAGATAAAGTCTTCCTCAAATGCTGCCAAAAAGAGGTTTGCAAAAGTACATGCGGCGGGGGTACCCATCGCGGTACCCCCGCATTGTAAGTACCACTGATCGTCAAATTTAAATGCATTATGATGCAAAATAAAGCTTAAGGCTTCTGTGATGAAGTCTACTAAGATTGGATTCTGGTCAAAATTCAGCAAGACTCTCTTAATGGTCTGTACCAGGGTGGATAAAAATCTTGATTTTTTTTAAAAAATCAAAAAAATCAGATTTTTTTGATTTAAATCAGATTTTTTTGATTTAAATCATTTGATTTAAATCAGATTTTTTAATCAAGTTGTACACAAGCAAAACTTTGTCTTTTTGCAAATCTAATTGTTTTACACAAATAAAAATATTAAAACAGTTGATTATGAAACCTAATAATTTTTATTTGCACTATTAAACACTCAGAATTGAACTACAGAGAGTAAGTACTTTTTAACAATAGCCTATCTCTAACGTTTGAAGTATAAGTGAAAACTGTGGAAAAAGAAAGCGCAATAGGGTCTTACCCCAATATATATAGGGTGAAGCAAAGAATAATCCTACTCACCAATTCGGGTTGTGACAGTCACAACACCTATAGCAGCATGTAACACCAAGTCCCGGCAGCGGTCCCCAAGAGGCAGATAACAGAGAGTAGTAGAGAATGGGTTTCACAGCCGCGCCAAAAGACTACTGGATTCTTCTCAGATTAATGTTTCTTTTATTTCATAACAGGTCAAGTCTACGCGTTTCAGGAGAACACAGCTCCCTTCTTCAGGACAAACCAGCAAAGAATCATCAAAGATGATTCTTTGCTGGTTTGTCCTGAAGAAGGGAGCTGTGTTCTCCTGAAACGCGTAGACTTGACCTGTTATGAAATAAAAGAAACATTAATCTGAGAAGAATCCAGTAGTCTTTTGGCGCGGCTGTGAAACCCATTCTCTACTACTCTCTGTTATCTAACGTTTGAAGTAAGCAAACATCTTCAGTGAATACATCAGTAATTTAAGCCTACTGTTTATTTAGGACTTTTAATAGGAAAACCAGTTGTCCTGCTTTAGCAGTTCCTAAGCGGTTAATTGCCAGACTTACCACTAGTACTAGGCTCCTGGTGCATAAGAAGCTGTGGGGGTTCATTGACATTAGTTGTATCACTATCAACATCTTCATTTCCCTTCTGGTTGCAGTTTTCATAATGTGATTTCAAACGGCAAACAAGTCCTTGGATATCCTTTTGACAGTATTTGCACTTTGCTCTTGCACCTTTCTTTCCAAGATCTGCTGCTGGCATCTCAACAAAATGAACCCAAATAGGGTCTCTCTTACGACCTGCTGCCATGGCTCACACAGATCACTTATGAAGTTTGATTGTTACTACAGCCTGAGCCAAGCACTGCTGATGTTACTACAGCCTGAGCCAAGTACTGCTGACTATCCAACAAGTTTGGGCATGTCAACTGAATGCAGGGAAAAAGAAACTAAACCAAAACTGAAACCAAGCTAGAAGTGTGGAATTAAAGGGGCAGTATGAACAAAATGTGGAGGCTATTAATAGTTTATACAATTAAGACATGCTGCTTTTAAACACCTACCTATTGCCATATAGTAAAACAAAAAAGATTTTTACTTACTTTGGGGTCCCCCCCTCACCCTGGCGTTAGATCGTTGCCCCTAGTTTCGTCCGTGTAACTATGGGCGCACATGCACACTGCTCTCACTTCTCATTTTAATCGTGATTTATATTAAAAAAAACCTTTTGATTTAAATCAGTGATTTAAATCATGATTAAAATCATGATTTAAATCGATCCGATTTAAATAGAAAAAAATCTTTTGATTTAAATCGTGATTTAAATCATGATTTAAATCGGCGTGATTTAAATCAATCCACCCTGGTCTGTACACCCTGATCCTGTGGGATACGGGTGTACAGACTCTCAATATCCAGAGCGGCAAGAGAGAAACCTTTCTGCCATTGAAAATTATCAAGCATTTTAATTAGATCTCCCGTATCTTTTAAGAATGAGGGGATGCGGGTCAATAGTGGTTTAAGTAGCCATTCTAGGTAGTGAGATAAGGGCTCTGTCACTGAACCTATTCCTGCCACAATAGGGCGGCCAGGGGGGGAGACACTGTTCTTGTGAATCTTTGGCAGATAATACCAATGAGGTTTTTTCGGAAAAAGAGGGAGTAATTTTTCAGCAGTTTTTTTAGAAATAGTACCTAAACTAACATATTTATGTAAAAGGCTTCTAAGTTTTTTAACAAAAGACCCAGTGGGATCATTAGATAATTTCTGATATACTCTTATATCCTGAAGTTGCCTATTGGCTTCTTGCAAATAGGCTTCTTTTGTTAATAGAACAGTGGCGCCCCCCTTGTCCGCTCTGCGGATAATAATATCTTTTTGTGACTGCAGGATTTTTAGTGCCGCGGTTTCCCCCCGAGTGAGGTTCTGAGGAGGAGAGGGATATTTTAGAGCTTGTATATCTTTTATTACCAGCTCCTGAAATAAGTCTATGCTGTTCCCAGGGGTTAGTGGGGGGCAAAAGGTAGATTTTATCCCTTTATTAAAAAATGAAGAACTAGATGTAGGATTTATTTGGGTACTTACAATACCTGAAGAACCGGGTTCAATGTGACTGGGGTCCGCTATACTTAAAAGAACAGACGCATCTTTTTCAATAGCAGTATATTCATTATTTGTACCAAAAAAGCCAAGTGGACCTATTTCACATTGTAAATCGGTTACTTCAGAAGTGGGCAAGCTTTTCTTTTGACTATAAAATTTTTTTAAATGCAGTTTTCTACAGCCCTTAAATAAATCAATATGAAAATCAGTCAAGTCAAATGATTCTGGTATACAATAGTTTAAGCCCTTTTCCAACACAGATAGCATATCAGGTGTTAATACCAGCGAAGTAAGATTATATACTTTACGCAAACAAGGCATGATGTTATTCGCTGAACAGGAAAGATTATTTTTTTCTGTACTTATTTCAGGGAATGTCTCTGACACTACAATCTCACGTTCAAGCCATGGAGATGTTAGTCCCTCCAGGAGACGCTCTTGCGCTTCCCTGGTGTCGGTTTTATTCCTGTGTCTCCTTCTGCCTCCTCTCCTTGTAGATCTTCTAAAGGGAGATTATCAGATGTAGAAGCTCGTGAGGTCGCAGGTGTTTTTAATTTCTTTGCGGGTGCTAAATCCTCAGCCCCGCTCGAGTCAGAGTCTGTAGTCCAGGCATTTTTCTTGGCGGTTTTAGGTGTATGTTTTTTCTGGTATCTCTGAAAAAACCTTCTATTCCCAGGTGTAGAATACCTCTTCCAGGAAAAAATCTGGTTATTTTCGTAGTCTAACTTATCTCTGATAAATTTTTCTTTTTTATTTTCTTTAATCAAAGTTTGGTATGGTAAAAGTTTTTTGTCTAATCTTGATAAGAAAGTGTTCCATGCTTCTTTTGAGATGCGACTTTCCATTTCTTGTCTCAGTTTTAATAATTCATTAGTAATTTTTAGATGTTCCTCTTGGTTTTTTTTGAGTACAATGTCCAGAAAGCGCAATGAGCATTCTTGCTGTATATTGTCCCATTCTTTTTTAAAAGATAAATCATCTTGGTAAAAAGATATATTTTTTGAGATACGTCCACTTTCTTGATAAGATTTAAGTGACTGTACTGGAGGGAGGACGCTGCCACGTTTTTTACCAGCTGTAATGATAAAGTGAACATAGAAATCATGGGCACTAAGAATTTAGAGCTTAAAATTTTCAATCTGGCCGAAAAGGAGACCAGCTTGTTTTGGACAGTACAGTCACTTAAATCTTATCAAGAAAGTGGACGAGTCCCTAGAGGTCTACGTATCTCAAAAAATATATCTTTTTACCAAGATGATTTATCTTTTAAAAAAGAATGGGACAATATACAGCAAGAATGCTCATTGCGCTTTCTGGACATTGTACTCAAAAAAAACCAAGAGGAACATCTAAAAATTACTAATGAATTATTAAAACTGAGACAAGAAATGGAAAGTCGCATCTCAAAAGAAGCATGGAACACTTTCTTATCAAGATTAGACAAAAAACTTTTACCATACCAAACTTTGATTAAAGAAAATAAAAAAGAAAAATTTATCAGAGATAAGTTAGACTACGAAAATAACCAGATTTTTTCCTGGAAGAGGTATTCTACACCTGGGAATAGAAGGTTTTTTCAGAGATACCAGAAAAAACATACACCTAAAACCGCCAAGAAAAATGCCTGGACTACAGACTCTGACTCGAGCGGGGCTGAGGATTTAGCACCCGCAAAGAAATTAAAAACACCTGCGACCTCACGAGCTTCTACATCTGATAATCTCCCTTTAGAAGATCTACAAGGAGAGGAGGCAGAAGGAGACACAGGAATAAAACCGACACCAGGGAAGCGCAAGAGCGTCTCCTGGAGGGACTAACATCTCCATGGCTTGAACGTGAGATTGTAGTGTCAGAGACATTCCCTGAAATAAGTACAGAAAAAAATAATCTTTCCTGTTCAGCGAATAACATCATGCCTTGTTTGCGTAAAGTATATAATCTTACTTCGCTGGTATTAACACCTGATATGCTATCTGTGTTGGAAAAGGGCTTAAACTATTGTATACCAGAATCATTTGACTTGACTGATTTTCATATTGATTTATTTAAGGGCTGTAGAAAACTGCATTTAAAAAAATTTTATAGTCAAAAGAAAAGCTTGCCCACTTCTGAAGTAACCGATTTACAATGTGAAATAGGTCCACTTGGCTTTTTTGGTACAAAT